>NW_028143428.1:0-95616 GCF_977018435.1 Lepisma saccharinum | reverse complement strand
CTTTCAGGCTGCAGCGATATGTAGAATAATAGAGAAGTGTATGTAAATTCAGAAAATAAATGTTTTGTTTTTTAAATTACTTACTTCGTTTTTATTGCAAAACGGACCTTACTTAAAAAATAACCTCGTACATTAAGCTGGTAAAAAATATTGAAATACCTTAAACATAAAAAAGTACATATTTGTGGGTGGCCGAGCGCGTTAAGTCGTCAACTTTCGATCTCGCCACCGAAGTTTCCGGGTTTGAGTTCAGCCTGGACATTGATGTTCTTCATCAATTTCATCATATCATTACTCAACTCATCGTCGCGATTAGCAGAAGAGGGGCAACAAATAACAAAAATACGTCGGTTAACCTCAGTAGGTTAATGAGAGCGATCAGGACAATGAGAATGATCAGATGAAATTGATGAATGACAAAAGTTTGATTGATTAATTTGCTTACTTTAACGATCACCGCAACTGCGGCGGCTAAACAGGCAGGCAATAACCCGCCTCCTCCTCCCGCCATAACAGTCATTGCCGCGGCTCGAAGTCTTCCTTGCGGTTGCTCAGGACCCTTTCCTCATGTTGCCTGAGGAGGGTACCGGATTAGTTCTCCTCTTCGCTTTTGCCGGTGTCAGAAAAAAATGTCAGTCTGCAATGTTTACTTTACGACAATATTACCAGTTTATGTACGTAATAATATTTTAAGACAGATTCTTCAATTCTTTATATTTTGGTGTTACCTGCGGTAACAGCGGCTACATGCACACCACGCCTCTGTCTATTGGTAACGTTAGTGTTGCTCACGAGACGAGACATTTCCCGTCTCATATCATAAAAGGAGACGGGAAAACCGAATGTTTCGAAATGAGACGGGACAGACCAAAGTTTCGTCTCGTCTCGTCGGCAGGTTGGGTGATACTTAGATTGTGCTGGTTGGTTTGGTTGGGGTGGGGAGTTTCTCCTAGTCATTGTCGCGATTACCCAAAAGTGGGAAGAAATGTGACGTTAGAGAAGATATATACTAACCATTAAACAATGACGGAAAAGCGACGTAAATGTGTGATAAATACATAAATTTGCCATATATATATATATATATATATATATATATATTAACTGAAGAAAACTGTCGTTTACTGGTCCTGAAATTCAGCCCACCAATCTCTTCCGGGAAGGAGAGTTTTTGTTTTAACAAGAAACATAAACAATTAATTTGCAACTCGAATATATTTGACTGAAATAATATCGAAAACGTAGAAAAAGAACGGACAACAAAGAGCCTCATCTCTAAGGACACTGGACACAGCTATCCCCAGAACACAGAAAAAAGACCGACGTGTTATTTCTTCTCCATTTCTCATCGGCTTTCGTTAGCAACCGCGAAGTATATAAATATATTAATAAAACACTTATTAGCATTTATATGTGGATTTTATACAGCAAACTATAATCATCTCTTAATGTCTCTTAATTTTTGTCCCTCCCTCCTTAGGCAAGTCATTGTTCATAGCATCAGTAGTAGCTACATTAAAATCTTCAATTTGCAATTGCATTTAGAATGAAAGACTGACGATATAATATATTGTATATTTTATAATTTAATTTCATTATTTAATAATTGACACATATTTAATGACATTATATATTCGTGTGTGTATGGGTGTGTGTGTATGTGTGTGTGTGTGTGTGTGTGTGTGTGTGTGGGTGTGTGTGTGTGTGTGTGTGTGTGTGTGTGAGTGACTGTCTGCTGCTTCCCCCACCAATCTGCAGTGATTTCGACCCTGTCTAAACGTATTGTTATTTTAAAAATTGCGAAGAAAATATGACGAAAGTAATAGAAAAGACATTTTTGTAACAATAATTTCTTACCAGTCAGAACTTATGTATTGGCAATGAACAAGGCTGTTCACGTGTTCAGCCATTAACTGTTACCCTACCAGTATTGCTTTCTCAGCCTAATGAAAAACCCTGTACCGAGTGGCTGAATTATAGTAAATACTGCTATACTGTTAAGGTATAATTCATATCCAAGAAATGGAGCACACATTACTTTTGCACTGGAAGTTGTAACAAGATACTTGTTTTACGCAGTAAAGAAATGACTGTCGCTTGCACGGCCCATGCTAGTTTACGGGACGAGCAGAAGCCCTACCTGCACGCATTTTTAAAGGATGACCTCAGGCATGTCTAGTCTGTGCAGAGGACGTTTTCAAATCTGTGACGTAGGAGGTGAATTTCAGCACTGTTTGAAGGCGTGTATCTCGAGAACCAAAACAAATATCGCCGAGATATTTTGCACATTTCAGTTTGGTATCATTATCAATAAAATGAATAGATTTAAAACGTTTTTCATGTCATAGTGGAAATGTCCATTAATGAAATGACACATATAGATTTAACACAAATGCTAGTAATGTGCTTTCAATGTCGCCTTTCCGCCTGATGGATTTAGGGAAAACCTATGATATGGCATGTCACTTTCACGTGCAGGAATTTATTTCAAAAAACAAGGGAGTTTTCAGACTGAAGGGACAAGCGATATCGAGATTTCGCAGAGAAGCATTCGATCTAAAGCAAACCATTCACCAGTCACGCTTGCGCAAATAACAGGCCCGGTGCAACACAATGCACGGCATTGATAAGACGGCTCATTCCGAGCGGCACCTGCAATTTGTCGTGTCTCTTTAATTCGGAAGGCGTTGTTCATTTTTGAATGTTGGTTTGAAAGAGAGACGTATCGCTGCAGCCTGAAAGCTTCCTTTCGAACCAATTCACCACGAGAAAATGCACGTGTCGCTTGGGCTGGACTGTTGTTTTCTCAGTACCATGCATCGTGTCGCCTCGGTCTGTTGTACTCGTATGCAAGGTGAATTGTTTCCTTTAGAGTAAAGGGACTGTTGCTTGTCGCTGCGATGTGTAATCTCCGTGCCACTTAACCCATTAATGCATAAAGTTTATAAACCCCTTTCATGAAATTTTTTTCATGGTTTTGGTATCAGTACAATTCAAATAAGACACTATATACGATACATTTTTATTTTTACAATGTGTGTAAGAGATACAGTGCGTCCGATAAATCGGACACTGTGCACTACGATCACTTCCGTGTGTCCAATAAATCGCACACTGTGCACAATGATCACTTTCATGTTTTATCTATAAATAGCTGTCCCAAGGAAAAAGTATTGCTGTGGAAAATATGTAACCAAAAGAAAATAAAACCCTTAAGATCAGTCATGTGCAGTGGCGGATATTGGGTTCAAAAACGTGGGGGGAGGGTGGCAAGGTGCCAATGCCAAATGTAGGGGGGAAATGACAGTATATTTCCCTTTGTAGAAAAGGTCTATCATAGTGCGGGTGCAAAAGTGACGAAAAATGGGGAGGCAACTGCTCCCCTAATCGCCGCCTCTGGTCATGTGTATGTTTACATAATTACATACATAAATACATACACATATTTCAAAGAAACAATACAAAAGGAAACATTTGGAATAAAAATCGACAAATATACATAAAATTATTATTATTACAGTACAGAACAGTCCGATATCACTTTTTATCTGTGAACAACTGGAAATCTATCATGTAACCACTACCAGAGCTTTTTTGCCCAGTTCTTGAACCCAAAACGGATCAGCTTTCCTCTAATGAACTGTTTTGCGTAGTGCCTCCTGTAGTAAGGAATCGTACTCTTGTCGATGGAAAGCATTTCGTCCACACCCCCATGCTGTTTGAAAGATGAGGAAAGTTTCTCCAAATATGGCCGTATCCTGTACAGACTATCGGACTCATCTATTTGTATATTGTCATTCAAATGAATATTATGCAGACCACAACGAATGCTTTCAGAAAGTATCGAAGTAGTATCTTTTTCTTTTGACCAAAACATGCGTTTGTTTGAATATTTTGCATAACCTGACAACAAGAGACCACCAAGAACAACAAGAAGTTCTTCTTTCGTCAAATCAAGATTTTTTGCGAAGCATACAATTTGGATTCATTTGGTATAACATTTAGCATGTCCTCATCAAAAAATAAATTATAAAAGTCTAATTGCGATTCACAGTTTCGTGCTTCTTCAGATGGTTCAATACTGCAGCACTCAATTTGTAATTAGAATGAAGGTAGACTTTTCTTCCACAAAGGTCTTGATTTTGTCTGAAGACGTATTCTTTTTTTGAAGCACCAGTGTCATGTGTAGTGGTAGATGTAGACTCTACATTACTGGATGAACCTTCACAATCAACACAACTTCATATCTTAGTTTGCACCTCACAAACGCTCATTAGCGAATTTTGCCAAAAATTGTTTAGATTGGCCGCTTGCTCATCATCAGATTTATCACTGTCTTCGTCTGTATCCTTGCCATCCACTGGTGGTGTAACATAAATGAGTTGTTCCTCCTCCTCCTCCACATCTTCATTCTCCAAAGTAGTGAAAATTTGATCACACACACATACACGCACGCACAGATACACACACATATGCACACATACACACACTAACGCATAAACACGAACACATTCACACACTAATGCATAAACACGCACACATTCACACACTAATGCATAAACACTCACACACTATTGCATAAAGACGCACACACACACGCATATATGCATACACACGCACACATGCATACACTAATGCACACACACATACAAACATATATGCACACATACATACACATATATACATTGACAATGTCTAAAAATCAAAGGTATCGAAAATTTTACAGGAAATGGGAAATCTGCATAAAGTGCTCAATATGCATAGTGTCCGATATATCGGACACTATATTTTCTCTCGCAATAGCAGCTCAGGGATGAAACTAATGCAAAAATTATTGTTACATATTTGATTACTAATGTTTCTTACGCATATTTGTCAAAATACATCTCGGATAAATGTCAACTACTATATATGAATTGAAATTAGCTTTCCCGTTACGCAGAAACACAGTGCAGCTCTCTCTCCATGTTTCACTCCCTTACAATTTGGCGGGAAATTTACAATGTTGCCAAGCCTGTGGGGTGACATATGCATCACAGAGGTACCAAAGAACTATATTTGATAAATATAACCAATTAAAGTAAAACAGTGTTACAGAAAATGCAAATATGTGAACGTCCGATTAATCGGACACCATGCATTAATGGGTTAAAAGTGAATCCTCAGTGATCAATGAAATTTTTCGAACCGAAGCGACACGACAAGCTGCACGTGTCACTCAGATTTCCAATTGCGTGTATTGTGCCGCCTGAGACTTGATTTCCCATAAGTGGTAAATGCTTATTTATAGACTAAATGGGCCTGTGTCGCTTGTCACTTCGGTACGAAGCACTGCTGTCGCGTGTCGCTTCGGTTTGAAACTTCACTAAGAGGCGTGCTTTTCACTTCAACACAATACGCAGATATATGATCAACATGTTTGTAACAAAATACAAGTCGTACAAATCCTTTCCGGGTACCAATCCTTTCTTCGTTCTGCTTATATCAATAGGTTTCGTCTCTCTACGACCTTCGGAAACCTACGAAGTGATACTTGACTCAATAAATTTGTTCCCGATCGAACTGTACAAACATATGCTACACAGCTGACACACTATTTCCTTGTAAAATAATCTCCACTTTGCCCTTTATTATTAACGCCCATAGCACCGTAAGCGTAACCGGATGTTCGAAGGGGGCCACACGAGTGCGCATGAGTAGTGTGATTTGTGATATTATAAACCCAGGAAAGGATGAGCCCCTCTCAGGCAGATTTGGCTACACTTAAAACAGGCTCAACATGCCCATATGAGCTTTTTGCTCAAGTGTGGAACCCTGCCTAATCAAAGATTTTTGTAAAAATGCCCTCGGGAAGTTCCCGTGAAATGATGAGCCCCCTCAGATTGATTTGCCTACACTTATAAAAGGCACTTCTGTGAGATTGTTGTCCATAATCCTGTCAAAAAATATGCCCCTCTTCATATTTTTTTTGACCACACCTAAAACTACGCCAAACGTATTAACACACACACACACACACACACACACACATTGACTTTGACCTTGACCCTGACCTTGACCATGACCTTGACCGTGACCTTGACCGTGACCTTGACCTTGACCACACACACACACCCACACCCACCCACCCACACCCACCTACACACACACACACACACACACCCACACCCACACACACACACCCACACCCACACACACCCACACCCACCCACACCCACCCACACACACACACACATATTTACTTCCGGTCCACTTGTGGCCTATTTCTGCTTTATTTCTGTTGCATTATGTTTTGCAACAAATTATTACCCAATATTATGCATTAGACACGTGTTGTTTTCTGATTGGTTGCTTATAACATAATGTGATGACGTGTTAAATTCTGATTGGCTTATTGTTTCAGATGTTTTCAATGCGGTCCGTGCTTAGGGTATATAAAGAGATTTTGCATTGCATATCAGCCAGTATTGAAAAAGTTGTTGAAGAGTACAGATGTGTTGTTGCAGTGCTGCTCATATTTTTTAAACACAAAAATATTGCAGATTTGTATAAATTGAATTACAAATCTATTTGATTTAATATATAGAATTTTTAACAACCTGTCATAGGTTTATTAAGTATAAAGTTTTGATTTGGACCCCAAGAAATTTTATATAAATACCAAAGCCAAAAATATTCACACACACACACACACACACACACACACACACACACACACAAAATATACAAATCACACTGCTGAACCCAACTGATATTTTTTATTAAGCATAGAATTTTGATTTGGACCCCAGGAAATTGTATATAATAAACAACAACAAAAATGCCGAATCAAAAATATTGTAATCAATGCAAAAAGAATATATCCAGCCCCAATTGGGCCAGGCATCAAAGGAATTGTAATCCAGACAAATGCAGAACTCCCACAAAAATATGCCCTAAATGCCATAGAGAATATAGCATGCAATACTTCACATATACACATAAAGGTACTTGCTCTGCACAGTTATCAACATTGCCCCCTCAACCATCTACATCTGGTCTGAAAAGGAAGCATGAAACACCTGTTAATGCTTCACCGGCAAAGCAGCCACGCTATGAACCCATCCATAGCAGTTTTGCTGGCCAATTAAGGGATTATCGGTTTGTATCAGAGCCAAGATGTGGAATTAAGAATTTTTTGAACAGTGTAAATCCTGATGTGCAGGCAATTCTAAATGCACAAAATGGCTCTTATAAGCTGTCCCTCAAATTGTTTGCACAATATAAGAAACCAAATGGCACAAAATTTACACAGCCCCACATAACAGAAACTGTACCTGTATATTCAAATGCAAATTCAGACAAAATAATAAGCAGTTTGATAGATCAATTGAATATTAAACACTCTGAATTTGCAGCAAAAGAGTCTGGATGGAGCCTATGCGGATCTCCACACAAGTTATATGTTAATATTTCTGAATTCAACCCATTACAAGGATCTACATATCTGCCATTACCTGCCAATATTAAAAACAAAAGAGCCGTGGTTAATATTGAAAATAATGATGAGAAATGCTTTTTGTGGTGTATTTTAGCTGCTTTGTATCCAGTTTCAAGGCATCCTGAGCGAATAAGTTATTATAAACAACATGAAAATGATTTTGATGAGGCAATGGAGGGTTTAGAATATCCAATGTCTGTCCAGAATATTGATAAATTTGAAAAAAAGGCCAGGCACATCAATGGCAAACAATTATCTATTAATGTATTTACTTGTTCTAGTGGCCGTGACAATTGCTTGATAGATCCTCTCAGAATCAGTACACTTGATGATGAATCTGCTGTTCCGATTGATCTGCTCTTATTTGAAAAGGATGGCACAAATCATTACACTCTGATACATAATCTTGAAGCTTTAGTCAGAACACAACTAGACAAATTTAATAGAATATTTAAGTTGTGCAGAAGATGTTTAACTGTTTTTGATGGTAGAAAAATGGTGAATGGGGTTCGGGAAGAAAATGCAGAAATTGCTAAAAACAAGTTAATTGAGCATCTGAAATACTGTGGGAATCATAAACCTGTTCATATGCTTATGCCTAAGCCAAGTGAAAAAGCAAAATTCAAAAAGTTTGAAGCCTTGTTGGAACACCCAGCATATATTGTCTGTGATTTTGAATCAAACCTCAAACCTCTTGCATTCTGCAATCCAGATCCTGAAGAATCTTCAATTACACCATACCAGTTACATGAACCTTCCAGTTTTTATTATGTGGTTGTACAGGATGGTGTTGTTAGTAAAGAAAATTTATACATGGGAGCAGATGCCATCAAAGAATTTGCACTTAGAATAGAAAATGAGTGCCATGACATAGCATCTAATATTTTATTAAAATCAAAACCCATGTTGCCTTTAACAGAGAAACAGATTGAAGATTTCAACAATGCAGAAAAATGCCCGGTATGTGATTCTGAATTTTCAGATATAAATATCAAGGTGAAACACCATTCTCATACAGATGGTAAATTCTTAATGGCCCTGTGTAATAGCTGTAATATTAAGATCAAGAGACCAAAATTTATCCCTATATTTTGCCATGGAGCATCCAATTATGATTTCCATCATCTGATCAGGTACGAGGGGTTTGAGAAGCATAATTTAAATATTTTAGCTGAAAATGATGAAAAATATATTGCCATTAACAAAATAATTAAAGTTAATGGTGTTCCTATTCACATAAGATTTCTTGATTCTTACAGAATTTTATCGGCTAGCCTGGCTACACTGGCCACTCAATTATCTGATGATCAATTCAAAATCACATGTGCTTTGTTTCCAAATCAAGACCTGAAATTAATTAGGCGGAAGGGTGTATATCCATATGATTATGTTACAGATTTTTCTAAATTTGATGAGTGTTCTCTGCCACCACAACAAGAGTTTTACAGCAAAATCAGAGCATCTGGAATCACTGATGATGATTATCACCATGCCCAATTGATGTGGAACAATTTAAAATGCAAGACATTTGGTGATTATCACAAGGCATATTTAAAACTTGATGTGACCCTCTTAGCTGATATACTGCAAGCATTCAGAAAATCTTCCATGCAAAATTATGAACTAGATCCAATATATTTTTACAGTGCCCCGGGCCTAGGATGGTCTGCAATGTTTTTAAACACTAAAATGCAATTGGATCTGATCCAAGATCAAGATATGTATCTGTTTATGGAACAATGTATAAGAGGAGGCATGGTGCAATGTTCTCAGAGATATGCCAGAGCAAATAACAAATATATTCCTGATTATGATCCAGTACTGCCATCAAATTATATACTGTATGTAGATGCAAACAGCCTGTATGGTTATGCCATGATGGATAAACTGCCATATGCAGGGCTTGAGTGGGTCGAAAATTTCAATATTGAAGATCTTAAGGATTTTGATGACAGTGACTATGGCCTCTTCTTAGAGGTTGATCTGACAATTCCAGATAATTTACACAACAAATTTTCTGATCTGCCCCCAATTCTCGAGGTTCAGTGCTCACCTGGCTCTAAACAGAAGAAGCTCATGATGACACTGGAGCCAAAACAGGGTTATATTATATATTACAAAAACCTCCAGTTCCTGATGCATCATGGTGTTCAAGTGACCAAAGTTGGAAAAGTTTTGAGGTTCAGGCACTTAAAATGGTTGAAGCCATATATTAATACAAACACAGAGCTTCGAACATCTGCATTGAGCCAATTTGATAAATCTTTGTTTAAATTGATGGTCAATTCTGTTTATGGCAAAACTATTGAAAATGTCAGAAAACATACCGATGTTAAAATAATTACTGACCCCAGCCTGAGCAAAAAATTGGTTGCAAAGCCTAATTTCAATTATAGAAGAATTTATGATGAAAATATGGCACTTTTCAACATGAAAAAAACAAAAATTAAGTTTGATAAACCTATTTATGTAGGGGCTGTAATATTGGAATTGGCCAAATTACACATGTTAAAATTGTATTATGATGTGTTGAAACCTTTTTATGGTGATTGTGTAAAATTGATGTACATGGATACGGATAGTTTTGTTCTTGATATTCAAACAGAAGATGTTTATAAAGATATGGCACAGCCTGCATTGCTTGAATATTTTGATACCAGTGAACATACAGAGATTCAACACCACAACAAAAAGGTGCCTGGCAAGTTAAAAGATGAGACACTTGGTGATGTTATTGTGGCATTTGCTGGGTTAAGAGCCAAGATGTACAGTTTTGAAACATGTAGTGGTGCTGTTGCCAAAAAAGCCAAGGGCATTGGCAGAGTAACTGTTGAAAAAGAGCTCCAATTTGAAGATTATAAAAATTGTCTCAAATCATGTAGCACAATCAAAACATCAGAATCCAGAATTCAGAGTGTGGATCACTTATTGACTAGCAATATTGTAAGAAAAGTGGCTCTGGACCCACATGATGATAAGAGATGCATTTTATCATGTGGCATACATACTCTACCATGGGGGCATTGTGATTTGAAAAATGGCAATCAATGCCCAAACACAGAGCATGATTTGAAATAAATAAACATGCCTATGAACTTATTTGGGTTTAAAAAACAAGGTATTATGGACCTGCCAACACCACAACCCTCTTCTGATATGATATCTAAACTGAGTGGTTTCTTAATTATTCATCTGAACAGCATACTTACAGATGTTGATGATGAAACAGGCAAAACATTGTACATATTTAACAATAATTTAAATCATTACCAATTACCTGTAGGTGGTCAATTGCAATTTATTACAACCCCTGAGGGTAATGTCAAGATTTCAGTAGGGAGAAATATTTATAGAATTAAGCACTCAAACATGATTTCAGGCACTGTATATACTGTTTCTGCTGGTGACTGCTTATATATTGAGGTCCCGGGATCATATGACAAGCTTATACCCTTTTTTATAGAATTAAGAATCAGATACTCTATAATAAATAACCACTAAAACAAAAATGCCTAATGATATATTTGGCCATACAAGGCATGAAGATCACAGTGATGAGATTCTGATGCTTGATGTCAGAGTCAAGAAATTAAGAAGTGATTTACAAGCTTTACAAACCACACTCAATGCCAGTCTTCAATTAGAAATTACAAATTTACAATCACAATGCATGGACCCTCTTCTTAAAATTGATTCTGAACTCAAATTGTTGCTTCAAAAATATACTGATCTGGCAACATTAGATAATTTTCAAAGTTTAGAAGAAGCTGTAGCAGCTCTTCAAGCCAAATTTAAGACCCAGGCCACCAATTCTGACCAATTGAAACAACAATTGGAAGAGCAAATAAATAATGTCCAGACACAGCTCCAAACAATTGTCAAAAGCATAAAATCACAAGAAGATTTTGATCTAGTGATTTCCACTCTAAAAGAACAGATTCAATCACTCCAAATACCTAATCTGGATCCTCTGCACAATGCCATAGCCGAGGTTAAAGAAAAAATTGAGACACTTGAAAATTTTATGAACAATTTGCCATCTTCTGATGCTTTGAGTGCAATAACTCGGAGTGTTGCCAACATTAAGCTGCAACTTGAAACATATGAAGATTTTGGAAAAATTCAAAGTACCGTAACCCATCTTGAAGGTACAATAGCAGCAGTGCAAAGTGATTTGGCAAATGTACAAGAAACTCTAGAATCTCGCCTGCCCGGTATTGTAGATACTCTTGTTAGTGTCCAGCACCAAATCACAAAGCTTGAAAACCTCAACACTGAATCTGAGCTATCTCATTTTCATCATTTGATTGATGATATTCAAACAAAACTTGAAATTTTACAACAATCCACACCCACTCAGGCAGATATAGCCCTGCTCCAAAATGCTATGCAAAATGTGGCTGATGCTTCTGAATTAAACAATGTAAAATTGGCACTTGAATCTTTGCAAAATACAGTATCAAATCTGCCTACATCACAGGAACTTAAAAATATTAAGAGGGCAGTGAATAGGATATTGAAATCAGAAGATATCAAGTATATCCGAGCAGAGATCAAACATCTCACTCAGACAGTGGCCACTCTACCAACCAATCAACATATTAATGAACTGCATGCCCTGTTTGAGGATATCAGAAGACAGGTCCATGATCTTACTGCTCAAAATTCAAAATTGGCAGTTGTTGAAAATTTGCAACAAATTGTAGCTAATATCAAGCAACAGCTAGGAACCATGGAATCCAATCAAGCAAATGCTCTGTCTGTTTTTGCCACCCAGCTTCAAGAGATTGTGCAACAATACAAGAAACTTGTTGTGGACATAAAAATCAAGCCAGGCCATGATGATGTTGTTAGGACCATCAATGAGCACCTTGAATCTGTAACAAGCAGATTGCTTACAGCAGAAAAGGAAATAACAGGCATAATTGAGAATCCAAAACATACAGTAATTCTTGAATTGTACAGCATCCCCAACAAAGAATATGATTCACCATTTACACCAGGTGGCAAAATATATATGCTGTCCCCTGCACAATTTTATTACCAGTTTTTTGTTGGGGGCACATTGAGACCAATCAAGATCAAATATTGGCTTCAACCACAGGCACACCACTACCCCACCTTATCAATAACAAATGCTGATAACAAAGCAAAAATCACCAGTGTAGAATTGGAGGATTTTACAGATCCCAATACATTAGAAACATCTTTTGCTGAAGATGATGGCTCTCTGTAATTTAAAATACAAATAGGGGACAAATTATATTTAGAAAATCATGCAGTATCAGCTGCTGAACACCCCATAGTTGCAATATTCTTGTTTTCATATTATGTCTAGACAAATTATTGTTGATGAATTACACAGACAAGCCAGACATAATTTTAAGAGACTGCCAGTAGTCACAAAAGGCATAGATGATTTATGGCAAGGGGACTTGATTGAAATGGCAAGTGGACAGTTGAAAAACTTAGACAAAATCAACAAGGGCTACAAGTATCTACTCACTGTAATAGATACATTTTCAAAATTTGCCTGGGCTGTGCCACTCAAATCCAAGACTGGAACATGTGTTACAGAAGCCATCAGAACAATCATCAATCAGAGTGGAAGATCACCGCGCTATTTGCAAACAGATAATGGCAAAGAATTTTATAATTCAGTGTTTCAACAATTTATTAAAAGCCAGGCAATACAACATTATTCGAGTTACAGTGATCTCAAGGCCTCAATTGTAGAGAGATTCAACAGAACCCTAAAAAATCTTATGTATAAACAATTTACCCTCCAAGGTAATTATAAATGGATTAATATTCTTCCAGAACTTCTACATAAATATAACAACTCGGTCCATTCCACAATCAACATGAAACCCTCTGAAGTAACTTCATCTGATGAGCAAAAATTGATCAGCACGGTTTATTATCCTAAATACCAGCCAACAACAAGAAAGGCCAAATACAGGGTGGGTGATCAAGTAGGAATCAGCAAATATAAGCACTTATTCAAAAGAGGCTTTACAAGAAACTGGAGCACTGAATTATTTACAGTGGTTCAAATTAAACCTGGGACCCTTAACACATATATAATAAAAGACCACCGAGGAGAAATTCTCAAAGGGAGATTCTATGAAGAAGAACTCACCAAAACTAAACAGCCTGACACATATCTCATAGAAAAAATCATCCGCAGAAAAGGCAACAAGTTATTTGTCAAATGGCTAGGACTTCCAGAACACAGCTGGATCGATGCAAACAAAATAATAATATGAGCACCTGGGATGTTATAAAAAGGCTGCCAGAACCTGAACAACAGAATAAGAGAAATGGCAACTTGCTGCCTGAAAATATTAGATGTCTTATTGTTGGGCCATCAGCTTGTGGTAAAACTACACTAATGGTTGATAATTTTTTATTGGCACCCAACTGGTTAGACTGGAAAAACAGGCACTTGTATGTCTTCTCTAAGAGCTTGGAACAATTAAAATATCAGCAGCTGATGAAGCTATATAATGGATTGGATATTGCCACTTTTGAATCAGATGTTAAGCCACTTCATGAATGTCTCGATAATTCTGTTGTTGTGTTTGATGACATTATACTGGATAATCAAAACAAGGTTAGAAATTTCTTTACACAGGGCCGACACAAAAACATTGATTGTTTCTACCTGGCACAGACTTTTTCTAAAATTCCGAAGCAGCTGATCCGAGACAACAGCAATTTTATATGTGTGTTTCATCAAGATCATACCAACCTCAAACACATACATGATGAATATGTAGGTGGGGACTTGAGCTACAATGATTTTTCCAAGTTTTGCAGTAGGTGCTGGAACCAAGACAGTTATGGGTTTGTCACAATTGATATGACAAGAAAACCCAATAGTGGCAAATACAGAAATAAAATCAACAATTTTCTAGACATTGAAACATAAATAAATAACCATGAAAAGGCCAATCATTGATGATCTTAAATTAAGAGATTATCTTGTAAAAAGATTTAAGGGATGGAAATCACAGAACCGAGGAATTTATGAACAACACAAACAAACAGAACAGCCTATTATTGATGCTATTAGTGAATTAGGTAAAAATATCAAAACTGTTACAGAGCAAAATCAAAATTTGATCACAGAGCTTGTACCTGTAGCTGCAAGGAACATATTAGATTATCCAATTACCCCACTTTCCAGTATTCATACACCTAGTCCTGTTGCTCCTCGAAGAATTGAAGCTACACAGGATCCTATTGAATTGG
This sequence comes from Lepisma saccharinum, assembly GCF_977018435.1. Lineage (NCBI taxonomy): Eukaryota > Metazoa > Arthropoda > Insecta > Zygentoma > Lepismatidae > Lepisma > Lepisma saccharinum. The sequence continues at coordinate 80,879 of NW_028143428.1, read as the reverse complement.
GTCTTCTTGTTCAAAAATATTTAAGCACACCTAAAGTCAACAAAGATGAGGTTTTTGGCTTATATGCTGACACAGAGCGTGATGGTAGCATCATACATAGAATTGGCAATTTCAGAGTAACATTTATGGGAGATGATATAATTGTTTATTCAGAATCTCATCTTGGACAAAGAGGTGGTTTTGTTAAATATCCCGGCACACCTGGGTTGTGGGAACTGATGACTAGGAAAAGGCCTGGCAGCTATATAGATCAAGATTATGAACATTACAAAGGAATATTAATAAAATCAGATGCTCTATACCAGAACAATGATCCCACACAAAAAAGAGTCAAGTCTAGCAGTGGGGCAAAATACAATAATTTAATCAAGCCCATATGGTCACAGATCAAGACTGGCAGTGGAATCAAACAATACAACACCCTGCCTAAAGAATTTGTGTGGGTTGATGATGTCAGGAAACTTGTAGATAGGTTATTGGTGATAGCTGGGGAGGAAAATGCTGGCAACCACAATTTTTACAATGAAAAGGTTGGAATTATGGACATGATAAGCACAAAATTGTCTAATTTTATAGTGAATGACACTAAGGGGATTGGATATCTCATAAAAATTATTAATACTCTACCACCTAAATTTTGGAATATTTCTGAGGGTCGGGGCCTGGTTAATGACATTATAAACAAGCTGTCATTTGAACTACATATTCCAGGCTATCAGTATTGTGGTCCAGGCACAAAACTGGATCATAGATTAAACAGAGGTGATCCTGGTGTTAATCCCCTAGATGCTGCTTGTAGAGACCATGACATAGCATACAACACACATTCTGATCTTGACAAGAGACATGTTGCAGACAAAAAATTAGAAGAGGCTGCATTTGGTAGATTTGTAAGCAAAGATGCTTCTTTGAGTGAAAAAATAGCAGCATTGGGAACCACCATAGCTATGAACACCAAACAAAAACTGGGGTGGGGGCTGTGAATATGTATATAATAAACCTACAATGAAGGCCAAGGGTGTTATGTATCAAATACCTTATGCAGGTCTCAAATCTCTTGGGCCTATTGATAGCCTTTTGACCAAAAAGCAGCGCAAGAAAAAAATTCTTGTATTGCAAAGGGACATGGTATGAAATTATTACTTAGTACCCCCCAATTAAAAAAATTACAACAATCCAGGAAAAAATCACATGTGGGGGGTTTCATATTTACTATCCCGGCCATCTTAGCAGCACTTGGGGCTGTTGGGAGCTTGGCTGGGGGATCAGCTGCCATAGCAAAAACAGTAATAGATGCCAAGAAAAATTGGGCAGAATTAGATGAATTGAAGCGCCATAACCTGGCCATGGAGAAACAAGGCAAAGGTGTTAAGAGAGCCATGAATAAGTTTAAAAAAAACAAGAGCCGCTTACAAACCAAGATATTGAAGCTTTAATCAAGCCACTGGGCATCAAAAATTTTAGAGGTGTGTACATGTCTGATTCTTTGCCAGAACAACCACTCAACAAAGAGTGTGGCATTGTTAATTTGGATAAGTACAAAAATCAGGGCACTCACTGGATCTGTTATCTTAAATATTTAAAAAATGAGGCATTTGTGTTTGATTCATTTGGAGGTGTTCCACCTGAAAATTTAATAAAATATCTAAATTCAGCTAATCTTTATTACAATAATGCCCGTGTTCAAAATTTCAAAGATGTTAATTGCGGACATTTGTGTTTATCTGTTCTTAGATATATGTCTCAAATAAATAAACCATCAATTGAAAATTTTCAAAAAGCCCTGTTGTATCTGAAACATCATGGGGGTATTCCATCTCACCAGCCAAAATTCAATACTGAAACTCAAATTGCATGATGACATAGTGTATCCCAAAACAATAGCTCTCAGAGCATTTTATGGCATGTACTTGATCCCTAATATTACACACCACAACAACAAAATTGCAGTAGGGGATCAAAAAATTGTCATCACTCCAGGGCAATATAATCTATCCACGCTAAATGCTCAATTACCCAGAGGTGTAGTGTTAAGTCAAAATTCTGTCACTCACAGAGTAGAGATTGTATCTGCTACAGAGACAGTAGATCTGGGTACTATAGGAGAGCTGTTAGGCTTTGAGAACAACACAAAACTTGAACCAGCCATCAAACACACTGCTATTAATATACCTAAATTCTTAGCCATAGAGACTCTGAATATTCACTGTAATGTGGCCGAGGATATGATCACCAAATCAAATGGCATAGGCACTCACAAACAAACTGGCATCATTGCAACATTTAAACCTAATTCTGAATTTATGGAGCACATCATCTACACTCCATCCCCAACATTATATTTTCCTGTGTGCCATAATAGAATAGATAACATTGAATTGATGGTCACTAATGAAAAAGAAGAATTAGTTGATTTTGCTGGAGCCACAACAACTGCAATCATAGAGCTTAATATTTAAATAAAAATACATACAAAAAAAATGGAAAATATTGAGAGTTATGAGCTACAATCATTCCCCCCAAACAGGAGGACATTTGCAAATTTAAATCAACCCAACACAGAAATTGAGGTTGATCTTGATGTAGGGGATGGCTTTATACACCCCCACAGAGCTGATCTATACATCAAATTTGATGTTGTAAAGCTCGATGGAACAGATTATCCGGCAAATTCAAATATAAGATTGGTGGATAATTTTGTGCCGCATCTGTTCTCTGAAATTGAGATCAGAAAGCATGGTGTTGTTATAAACAGAGTGGATTATCCCGGCATTACCTCCACAGCTTTGGCCACACTAAAATTATCCAAAACCGAGGCTTCTTACTACAAAATAGGTGGATTTGAGGCTGGTGATAAAATTATATCTAAGAGCCACACAGTGCTGTTCCCCATGCGCCTCTTGCCAGGATTCTTCTCAGATTACAAAGATATTATGTGGAAGGGTGGTTTAAGAATCACATTTAGAAGAGCTGCCAATGATAATAATGCTTTGATGAGGTACAGCACATTAAACTCTACAGGGGAAGCTCTGCCCAATACCCTGCCTGATGAAGGCAAATGCATTATTCAGACTATGGAGCTAAGAATCCCAGTTGTTGAATATGAAGCCAGTTATGCTCTTAAATACAAAGCAGATATAATAAAAAATCCACATATTCCTTTACAATTTTATACATATCAATGTGTACAGAAGCCCGCAACTGGTACTTATTATGAGTTTGATGCTACAAATTCATTCTCCAGTATACAATATGACATGCCGGATTTTGTGGTGGTATTGTTTCAGAATGGAAGACACAATAATCAGGAAAAAAATTCAAGTAGATTTGATAACTGCAACATCAAGAACATATATCTTAAAAATGGCAGAAATGAGGTATTTCCTAGAGAAAATTATAATTTAGACATTTCCAAGGATGATTTCCTTAAATTATATGAAGCATTTACAGCATACAAAAGGGTCACTACTGGCAATACTGATATGTATTACACACCAGATGAATTCAAAGCACAGAGACCCATGTTTGTAATCAACACTTCAAAAAGAAAACAAGTTGTGGTGAATGACAGGACAAACATTAAAATTATCTGTGAATTCCATGAGGCATTACCTGATGACACCATATGTAGTGTTATTCTCATAGGTGAAAAATCATATGTTTATGATGTAAGAAATGAGAGAGTCACAGAACAATTCTAGAAAAATTATATTATCTTAATACTAGATATACAAGTTGAGCCTGGTGCCCAATTGAACTTAAACCGGAAGTAAATATGTGTGTGTGTGTGTGTGGGTGTGGGTGTATGTGTGTGTGTGTGTGTGTGTGTGTGTGTGTGTGTGTGTGTGTGTGTTAATACGTTTGGCGAAGTTTTAGGTGTGGTCAAAAAAAATATGAAGAGGGGCATATTTTTGACAGGTTTATGGACAACAATCTCACAGAAGTGCCTTTTTTAAGTGTAGGCAAATCAATCTGAGAGGGGTCATCATTTCTCAGGAACTTTCCGAGGGCATTTTTACAAAAATCTTGGATTAGACGGGGTTCCACACTTGAGCAAAAAGCTCATATGGGGCATGTTGAGCCTGTTTTAAGTGTAGCCAAATCTGCCTGATGGGGGTTCATCATTTCTCGGGTTTATTGTAGCATAAATTACACTACTCGCATGCTCCGCAGTAGCTCCGCCTTTAACACTGATGTCTATGAACACCGTCTATACGCGCGTTCTTATTCGCAAATTTCGTGTGTTTGTTCGATATGGGCTCGTGGCTGCTAGTGCCGGGTCTGCACATGCTCCCTATCTCCGGAATGAACGAAATGTCTTTTCAGAGCACCTGGTCTGGTCGGGCGTTCTTCTTAGAACGTTCGGCGCCATCTTGGAAAGAGCAATAGTCTACGGCAACTGTCTTAACGAGATCGTTGTCTAGGGAACATGACTGAACGAGTACCAGACTTCAACGGCGTAGCGGAACGAACTCAACCCTCTTCACCAGGCCCGTGGGATGTATGCAAGATGTACGCAGCGAGCATCGCATGGGTTGGATGGCAGACGGGCGAGCTCAGCGACAGACCGGCGACCCCTGGAGACGAGACCGAGCACGACGACACACCGAGACCACCTTCCGCTACACCAGACGCGGCGGCGAGCAGAGACGGCGGAGGAAGGAAACGGCTAGACCTTCGAGAAGCGGCTACCTGAACCTCTCCACGGGGGGAGCTCCTGACAGAGACTTCGGAATGACCCCCGGGGCCCGGGGGGGAGATACCCATCCCAACGGCTGAACGGAACGAGGTGGGGACACCACGCAAAGGGTTTTCTTGGTCGTCTTTTTCCTGCGCCGGGTTATGACCACCTCCGAACGGAAAGCCAACGGGATGGGGAAGGCCTCTCAGGACCCCGGGATTCGGACCGGGGAATTAGGATGGAGCCCCGCAGCCCGCAAGGGGACGCTACGGGGCCCGGTTGCGGATAAACATGCAGGTGGATACCTTGCGGTGTTACACCAAGCCTGCATGCCAGCGACCGTGCCCCGGCATTCTGTCGGCACGCCGGGTCGTGCTCCCCGCCCGAATGACCACTCCCGACTAGTGACGCTAAAGAGTGGAGGAACCATCCAAGGCTGGCCTTGGATTCGCGTATGACCCACTCCGAAGCTGAACGAAACCGGGAAGATGGGGATCGAGGGGAGTACGGCCCGTCGCTCCGGCGGAGAGCGTTTGTGGCCCTCAAAAGGGCCTTTTTTGACCCAATTGAGAGCTACACGGAGGGAAATCGGCCGAAATGTCTGCCTGCGGGAGACGAAAGGGGGGGAGGATCCTACGTTCGCGATCCTGCTGAGACCATACTGAGGGGCCTGGTACTGGTCACGATCGGGCTGTAATAAGTCGTGAGCACTAGGAGGTTTTCAATGGGGGTTGACCTACTAGGTGCAATATAGCAAACAGCTCGTAAGCCAGGGTTATGTTATTATCAGGCTCCAATGTTGGTCAAGGTAGAGGAGCGTGCGTGGGGGAGCCCTCCCTGGCTGTTGAACGTTGGTAGGTATGGAGGCCGGGACACCTCTGCGGACCCCCTGCCTGAGAGGGGAGGGCGAAGGGGATCGGAGTGTCTGGTCGGGAACGGAACCCGGGGTCCCTCTTGCTGTCGCCTAACGGGGTACGCATACCCAGACAGACTCCGACCCAGACTCCTCTTGCTTCGACGCAGACGTCTTTTCTAATTCATACCATTTTTTTTTAAATTAATTAACTTAGAGTCACACTAAAATTCAAAAATTAAAAATTTGCAAATGGACATTTCCACTCAATTTTTTTTACAGCAGTTTTAAAAACTACACCCTGGAAAAATAACCCCTGCAAGTTCTCGCGTTTCTCTGCGTCCAGTTTAAGGCAGAAACGAGACTTCCAAAGTTGCGAGGCTAGCGTTGCGCTGAAAACACGCCGCCGCCATGTTACTACGTCACTCCTTAGGGAGAGTTCGTTTGTCGTCTGCTTCGAGCGTCCAGTTCCGGATGGGTAGCCCACGGTGAGCGAACACGTGCAGCAGTTTTACAAATCTGTCCCGATTTAAATAATGGAAGGAGGAGCGATAGGAGAAAGGAAAGCTATGCTTTGTAATGATCATTCTTCTATGGAATATCCGTGCTGCTCACGTGCAAGGTAAATGGAAGGGTTCAGTTGCGTGTGTGTTCTCAGGCCATACGAAAAATATTGCTTATAAAATTGGTTTGCTGACCAGACACTCAAAAATAATTTTTAAACTTATATTTATCGATACTTACCGTAATCTATGTAGTGCAAGATAGGAATTTTCACATTCTTCACTTTATTTATAAAGCCTATTTAACTTTCTTTTCCATAAAGCAATTTCAGTTTGTGTTCAAAGGGCTGCATTGTGTGCCTTTTACCTACCCACGCCCGCTTGCCCGTGAGGACAGGTATACCTGCTCGCCTGCCCACGGCAACGAGTCGACTTGCGTCTTTACCCGGGTTCTTGGTCTTCAAGGCGCTCTGCGCTTACAAGGTAACTGGGCATTTAACAAGACCCGGGCGCCTGCAAAACCTGCTGGAAGAAAACAGCCCTCCGGCAGCGTGTCGCTCCAGGTGTTTCATCACCACGTGGACGGCTGCAGCCAGTGTTGCCTACTTACGTAGCTCCTAAATCCTACGAAGTCCTAGGAGGAGCTCTCTGTTTTAAGGAGAATTTACAGTATATACTTAGTGATTTCAGTTCATTGTAAGCAGTTTTTATCTTATTGCCAGGAAATGCACGCAATATTACAGCTTCATTTATTTAAATGAATGATCGAGCAAACAAAAATCTTTTCACTGAAAACTAATTGTTTTTTATTGCATGGTGCCTTAACCAGGCACGCAGTGGCGCAACCAGAGGGGGGGCAGGGGGCATTGCTCACAACCTTGGACGGAAATTAAGTCTAGCGGAGGGGTCAGGGTGGGGGTCAAACATTAAAGCACAAGAAAAAACAGGCTAGCAGAATTAAAGAGTAGCAGGGCTAAAGGGTACTCAAGATGGAATTAAATTTCATATTTTTCTTGCATTTTCCTTCCAGACTGCCAAGGGCACCTGCAGAGGGGGAATGGAGAGGTAATTGCAACCCCTTGATTTCAAATTTTATGAAAGTAGAAATATAGGTATTATAAAATATTATACAGTCTCATCAAGTTCAATGCCGTAGCAAAGGGGTAGCGGGAGACGGTCCTGAGCGCCGAACGATCTAAGTGAGAAAAGTTTTAAAACAGAATGCTATGGCGGCCCGTGATATTATTTGCTATTAATGTTGGTTTGTTACGAGTTGGATGAATTGATTATGTAATACGTCGCTCCATGTGAAAAGAAAATATTGTAGATGGAAATTTTACATGCCATATGTATGTACATTCGGAATGCATTTATCATGCACTTTCTTTCTTTCAAAAACAGTTTGTGTGCTTGTTTTCCATTATTAACTAACAATCCTCTGTTTCAACACAAATGCGTGAGAACCGACTTCTACCCCCTTTTTGAATGATTTATGAAGATAATAATGCCTTTCATGCTACTTTATTACTATTATTGTGATTGTTGTGGTTGGCACGTTTATCCAAGTACTTGCCCCCGCCCCCCACCCCAAACGAGGGTAACGGCAATGCCCCTGGCTGGCTACTACCCTGGTGTTCGCAGTAGAAGAGTGTGTTGTTCGACTCGCGACCTCAGCGTCGAACGTGACATGTTTCAGTCCTGCCCTATATCACTATATACACGTATATTGGTTGTTTACGACATATACTTATGGATCCTGTGCCACGGAAAACCTATTTCAATGTGTGTGTGTTGGGGGGGGGGTAGCAACAATCGTCGTAAATCTCATTTCATTGGTGATGTGGCTTACGAAGCTTTGAGTTCCCTTTTTTAAGTAGTGAAAATCTATTGCAGTTGGCAACACTGCAGAACGGTGTGGGTCCGGTGCAGTTTCTACTCGAAGTAACTACGTCACGCAGAGGGAGGGGCCTGCAGTTGATGGAAAGAACTAACTGAGACCTACTAGGTATCGTAAGACTGCGGGTACCCGGCGGGTCTACAATGCCTGCCAGGAACGATCTGGGCAGGTGGCCAGACAAGCTGCTCAAGCGAGGGTGTTGCGCAGGTTGCATGGTATTTTAGGAGCGATGTCTCGCGAACGGGTCTGCTCCAGGTCTTGTGCAGGCCTCTGTTTGTGTTCCATTTCTGTTGCGCAAATTATGGTCAAATATTTTTGTGCAGATAAGAGAAAATACACTGAGAAGATTACATTAGTTGCACAGTACATATCTATACTTAGTTTATGTATAATTATTACAAGGAAATAATGTGTATAACCATGGGCGTATTTAAGGGGGATTCAACGGGTCCAACCCCTCTTTTTTTGGTTCACTAAAATTACCAGTTTCCTTGTTCTATCCGCTTGTTCATGAAAAATTCCTTCGGACTTATTTCATTCTCTTAAATTAGAGACGTATAGGACAGGATACGGATGGGAAGGAAATTTCGTAATTCCACACACCAGATGGGACTGCAGACCAATATCTGCAATTTCCTGATAGTTTCGGAATTTCTGCGATAAGAAACTACATTGAGACTGTCAAATCAGTTATTCCCTCCCCTCGAATCATATTAAAGAAATTTGGTTCTTAAAAACGTAGTGACACAAGATGAACAGAAAAGTATCAATACTAATAAGTAGTGTGACTACATACACAAAACTTTGTCGGGTCCAGCACCCCTTCCCCCCCGCCCCGCTCCCCAACAAGCTTCCGGCCAGCAGTGTCCTGGATTTTCACTTACGAAATAAAGCAACCCTAATCATACCAAAAGTTGATCCATCCCTCTCCCCCGTGAACTACATATATATACGCCCATGTGTATAACAATATCCCATACTTAAATGGTACGATATAATTATTTTGAATTTTGTACTGCGAAAAAAGCCGCCTCATCTCGTTATCTCTAACGCATTAATTGGTTGGTTCACAACTTCACCACTAAGGATCCTATCGAGACGAGACATGGCAGCCTTGGTCTAGTTCTTGTTGAGAGTTGTAAATGTCCCGTGTTTATTTGTAAATGTCTCATTGACAGTCTCGTCTCAATTTATAAACATCCGTCTCGGTTTGGGAAGCAATTCTCGTTCTCGTCTCAAGTCTAGAAAAAATATAGAATTAACAACGTATGCAAAAGCTTATCATTATAAATACAAAAAACCTTTTATATATATATATATATATATATATATATATATATATATATATATATATTGACTCCTCGTTTCGACGGTGCAGCCTTCGAAAACTAAATATTATCCTGCTCATATATGCAAACCAAACTGCAGATTCAGAATTACCAGGAATGAACTGGCGTTGTAATTATTATACACAAAATTCATGCCTATCTGAGGAAGTCGCATGTTCCAGGTTTGACTCGACCTGGGCATGACTGTTTCCTTGTGAGTGACATTTCATTGAACTGGAAATTGTTACATGGGAGGATGTTTGCTCGAGACTTTGGGGACAGCTTCTTTAATGTTAGTGTTGATCACCAGACGAGGCATGTTCCGTCTCGTCTCATAAAAGGAGATGGGACAGTGAATGATTTCGAAATGAGATGGGACAGAAGAAAAAGTTCGTCTCTTATCGTGGCAGGTTGGGTGATACTTAGATTGTGCAGTTGGTGGTAGTGTGTGTGTGTGTGGGGGTGTACTCCTGCACCCCGACTTCGAATACTGCTTGTAGGTATTCATCTTCATTGTAGCGATTAGCAAAAAGTGGGAAGAAATGTGATGTTAGAGATGATACATAATAAATTAACCATGCGTTCTCATCGTTGCGGTTAAACAAAGTGAATGGAAAAGCGACGTAAAAGTAGGCTAAATACAAAAATTTGCAACATACATTAAGTGAAGAAAACTGTCATTTACTGCAGGAAATTTAAAAACTCACGTACCTTTTTATACCGTATCACCTCTTATATTGCAGAAATTGGCGTGTAAACCAGTGTGTTCTAAAAGTATTATCTTAAAATTTGCGAAGAAAATATTATGACGAAAATAATTGTAATTCCAGAAAAGGCATTCCTATAACATTAAGTTCTTGTCAGTCAGAACTAACCTATGTATTCGCAATGAACAAGGCTGTTCACGTGTTCAGCCACTGACTGTTACAAGGTTTGTTTTGTCACCCTAATGGGATAACCCTCTACCGAGTGGCTGAATTATAGTAAATACTACTATACTGCTAGGTCATAATTCATCTCCCAGAAATGGACCACAGATTTTTGCACTGGAAGTTGTAAGATACTTGTTTTACACAGTAACAAGTTCATTTTCTGTCGCTTCCGCGGCTCATGCTAAGTTGACGGGACGAGCAGAAGCCCCGCCGCCACGCATTTCTAAGTGATGACGTCAGAGGACCTCCTGTCTGTGGAGAGAACGTTTTCAAATCTGTGACGTAGGAGGTGAATTTCAGCGGTGTTTGAAGGCGTGTTTCTCGAGAACCGAAACAAATATCGCCGAGATATTTTGCACATCTCATGATTGTGTCATTATCTGTAAAATGAATGGATTTAAAACGTTTTTCATGTCAAAGTGGAAATGTCCATTACCACTCCCCACTAACATCCCCTAGTTTGACCAAAATTTTTAACTCTCTTCTTAGGTTCCAAATTCCTCCAAATTTATTAAAAATCTTACACTTGTTGTCCCATAACATCCCATACCCTGTCACAAAATTAAAATACACATTCATACCTTAATCTAAAATTGATTGGTTGGTTTTTTACTGCCCCTCAGGCAGGTTTTTTCTCCATCATACGTTAAAAACTTTTTCTTCGTTTTTCTTCGCATTTGTTGCAACTTCCTTCCGTTTCCTTCTTCTCATTTATTATACTTCCAGAAAAGTGCCGAAAGGCAGAAGTCGGAGATACAATTCACACCTGCTGTGCTTTTATGTAGTTTACACTCTAACCGCATGAAGCATGCTACACACAATGAGGGCGCTCTAGAGCTCTACTATACCCGCCTCACGGGTGGTTCAAGAGTGGCTGCCATTATATCGCAGTGCCGTTAGATAAGGCTGGGCCCCACTTAATGCGGCGGAGAACTTTGGGGGCCGTATTAATAAGAATAAGAGATCATTCGCACGAATCGGCTTCTTCACTGTCAGGTTGTTGGTTACGTTGTCTGGCCGATAACTCTTCCACGTGTAGGTCCCTGGCACAGATTAGGTCCCTGGGTTCTCTCGTTGGTTCTCCCATGGGTCTCCCTTATCGCACAACACATCTGTAACGTTGTGTTCAGATGAGGAATGACTACCTTGTTAGTTTAGGTCTGTTACGTTTGGTTCCATTAACAAAAATACACTGCAAATTTATTATTTATGTTAAAAAACTAAACCTAGCTAGCCTAACGTAACAACATGGACATTTAGTCTAAAAATAAAATAAGTGTCCAGTGATGTCAGAACGCGAGCGATATTGCAGAAGTGTTGTACAATAACGGAGAACCTCTTTGCTCTGTATGGTGTCGTTCGTCTGTCAAGTCTGATATAGTATACGAACTATACTGTGGTATTTGTGTTTGTAAATAATTTATGTAATTTATTTAAAACACAAAATTTGGAGCAAAACTTAAGGAGTAGTATGGATAGGTTTATTGTGCTGCATTTTCCGAACTGGATTGTATGATATTTAAAGTCGGCGGCTGTTTCTCCTCAAGAAGGTTGACCTCGTTCAATTTTTACATTTGACGAAAAAAGTAAGTAATTGTGTTAAGTCATTTGAAACCTAAGGTAACATATCGTCCAATGAAAATGTAAATTTTGTGTGTCCAATTTTTCATTTTTCCAGGAGAGCCCTTTAAAGTTTGACATGATATATTTGTTGGACCTTTGTCACCATTAAGTTGAGAGTTTATATCATTTGATATATTGAAGCCTCTCTAAAAAGAAGTTATTGTTTGGTTAGGTATTTATGCTGTAATTAATAATTGAAACTTCAGATAGAACAATTGTACACAACCCTAGCTATGATTTGAGAGTACCATTTGCATTCTGGAAACCGACAAGGGGATGAAACAATTTCATTGTAAATTTGGTAGCAAAGTAAAATAAATTTTAACGGTTCCGATTGTTTTATGATTTTTTTTCAAATTCTCCTAGCAGAAAGACTAATTATAGTAGAATTTTGGGAAATAATTGTCACACGAAATTTGAACTTTCCTTAACGTAATGAGCACTGTTTGGATTTCGAAAAAAAAAATATTTGTGTTGAAAAACAAAAACTTAAAAAATACCTTACGCAAACGTGTACGCTTGCCATGGACAATATATTTTCCGGGTAGAATTTTGTTATCCGCGAAACTTATTTCTTCAATTTTACAGGAGAAAGTATGGTACTTCTCTGATATTCCCAGGTCAGATTTCTTCATTTTTACAGAAGAAACTACTTACGGTAACTGTAGCATTGTCTAACATCTGGAAGGTGTTTTGTGTGATGTAACGGATTTCTTCAACTTTAAAAGTTTGGGACTCATTTGGGGGCAGGTGACTCTGGCGAATTTCTAACATGCCTTTAAGAGGGACTCTATAGATAAAGCCGGGGAGCCATAGCGGAGCCACGTTAGCAGTTGAGGGCGGTAGGTCAATTACCCCAGGGGCGGAGCCTGGAATCGGTGGGAAATTTGGACTCAAAAATTTCAAACAAATAATTTTTTAGTTTAAATTTCCCACCGATTCCGGGACGAAAAACGTGAATACACCTTAAAGAATGTTCCGCAAAGCAGATAGATAAGTACAAATGTCAAAAATTGACAAAACAAAGAAGTTATAGGTGTCCGGGGATTATCAGATTTTTACCAAAAGTACTTACCGAACTGACTTTCCGTACACTTTTGAAAGGTCGTGGAAGTGTTTTGTCGGTAAATTTCTCGTATAGGACAAACGGATGAAATTTGCTAGTTCATTTAATTTGAATATTCGTACTTACGTATTCTGCATTGAGAAACATTGCTAAAGGTGGCATTTCGCTTATTTCACGGGAAATAAGCTCTATTTACGACATATCGAGTAAATTTTCTTCGTTTCTTTTTGCCTTCGGTAACACGCAAAATGGCGGTCACAGTTTCACTACTGTACTCGGCATGCAGTGTTTCCACCCCACTGCACCCAAAAATACCTACGTAGCCCCACAAACCATTGATGCATAGCCCCACGAACCATTTATACATAGCCCCAGAAACCATTTCTGGTAAGGTTAGGTAAGGTAGGGTCACGTATAGGTTACAATAGTTAAAATTTGGTTTCGAAAAAATATGCGTAGCCCCACACGCCCCACGAACCATTGACACATACATTCTTCAGTTACAAAAACGCGTGTTTGGAAACATTGACTGGGATTACATCATCACACACAGGCTACATCCACCCGGAAGTAAATGGATGCAAGAGCTTTTGTGCATCTGTCACACATTTATATCGAAAAATAGATGATTTACCGGCAAAATTCAATGAATGATGTGAGAATACACTTCCCCGTACTTCCACAAGTATAAAGAAACTGCATTCGGTAAGTAATTTCTCCTGTAAATTTGAAGAAATCAGTTTGTCCTATACGAGAAATTTACCGTTTTTTCCCCTCGCTTAATTTATTTCGCCGGTAAATCATGTATTTTTGAAGATTAATATCTCTCCAATGCACGAAAGCTGTTGCCTCTATGTCCTTCCCCTACGTGAACCAAATGTTGTGCGCGTTTGATGATGTAAGCCGCGGTCAGTGTTTCCAACCACACCGTTGTTTTGCAAGAACATGACAATTTTGAAGATGACAATTTTAACTATGTTTGCCTAACCTTGCCATGCATGGTTCGTGGGGTTTTCGAGCACGGAAGAAAATACAAAATCAGTTAAATGAAAGTAGGTATTTTTCGGTGAAGAATGTTGGAAACACCGTACACGCACTGATCATAGACAATGCTAGTCACGATTTGCCCACCATATTGTGTGTAACGCAACCGAAAAACCAACGAACAATAATTATTCAATGTGTGGAAAATTAAAATTATTGTCGTTAAAAAACTAAATCCCACCTTCAAGAATCCTTCACAATGCAGAATACGTAAGTACCAATGTGAAGAAGAAGAAAATAAAGGAATTTCAGATGTTTGGTGGATACTGAAATTTTAATATTTTCCGTTAACAAGCGACTGTAAGTATCGTAGGCTAGTGCAAATTAATGTAGAAGTAAAGCGGAAGCTTAGTAGAATGCATTTAGGGACTTTCTTTTAATGCTAAGAGAACCAAACCTGACCTGCCTAACCTAACCTAACCACGAAAGCATATATTGACCAAATCTTAAGTAATCGCTAAAACTCCACAGTGTGTGTTAACAGACGTAGGGTGGAGGCACTAGTTATGGCCATCTTAACCCATTACTGCCCACTGTCGACATTTGTCGACATAAAATTTAATAATTTAGTATAATTTTTTTCTCATGGGTTTTGTGATATTTGTTTACAACGATAACTTTCGTGGATGAGTTGGCAACTACTTCAGCGACTGCAGCAGAGTGACCTTCAGTTTCCCTCCACAGAGCTTGGTGAGTCATTGTTGTTCACACGTGTTTGCATCGTGCGCTATGGCTGCTAGCAATAGGTATGTTTTTTCGTATTATCCTAAATCTTAATTAGGTTATTTTTATGTGTGCATAAATAGCACATGTTGGTTATATTTACGCTATGTTCACTTTCGTTGAATGGTTGTTGTCATCTTCTATGTACGTCGTTATAATTTAGTGTCGACATTTGTCGACAGTGAGCACGGACGGGTCCAGTGTTTTCATCACCGGCCCTGTTACGATATCAGTTGTATAATTTTTCCAGGTTGACTGTAGAGCAGATCGCTTGTATATTAGAAGAGACAGACGACCTCTTAGATGCAATTGTATACACCGAGCCTCCTGAGAATGTTCTTCTAAGCGATGGTGATAGTGATGAAGATGAACCCGTTGGAGATATGAACAAACTTTCTGGTAATCAACTTCGGACAGGTGCAGTGCTGGTTTGCTCCAAAATCACCAATAAGGGAATAGTGCATTTGAGACAGGGTGAACCAGATGATGATGCGTGCGATAATGTTGCAGCTGTTTCAGTGTCCGGTGTGCCTCAGTTTGATTTTGGAAGTCCTCCGCAGAAGCGACCAAAATCTGAAGCGTCAACAAGCAAAGATCCCGGTAGTTGTGTTCAAATCGAGAGTAAACAAATCAATACTGGAGTAAAAGTTATACTTTCACATCAGAGAATAAAGTCTCAAGTTCGTAAGTGGGAAAAGAGTGACATCGGAGACAAACCTTCGATCGAGTTCACACAACCAGACTTTCTTCAAAATGATTTCACACCGGTACAATTGTTCGAAATGTTTTTGGACGATGAAGTTATTGAATTTATAGTTCAATCCACAATTGAGTATGCTGTACAGAAGGGAAAACCTGCATTTACATTGTGCAAGGATGAACTCAAACTTTTCTTTGCAATATTATTCCTTTCTGGATACAATGTAATGGCTAGAACCAGAATGTATTGGGAATTATCTGAAGATGTACATCACGCAGGTGTTTCGAAAGCAATGTCAAGGAATAGGTTTGAAGAAATACTGCGATACATACATTTTTGTGACAATTCAAAACTAGACGCTGTTGATCGTTTTGGGAAGATAAGGCCAGTTTGGTCTATGATAAATGAGCGTTGGCTTCAATTTTATCCAGGTGATACATATCTCTCAATTGACGAGTCAATGGTGCCATATTATGGGAGACATGGCGCCAAACAGCACATCCACGGGAAACCCATTCGCTTTGGTTTCAAAGTATGGGCATTGTCGACGCGTCTTGGATATCTCATTCAAGGAGAGCCGTATCAAGGTGCTGCGACGGGAAATACAATACCAGAATTGGGAGTAGGTGGCTCTGTAGTCATGGATTTGATATCCGAACTTTCGGTTCGTTCACGGCTCTCTTTGTTTTTTGACAACTATTTTACTTCCATTCGTCTGCTGGAACATTTACAAGCAAACGGTCACGATGGAACTGGTACGGTTCGCCCAAATCGTGTAGAAAATGCTCCACTTCCGGATGTTAGTTCGTGCAGGAAACAAGAGCGGGGAAGTTACCATCAACTAACAGACAAAAGTACTGGCATTACTCTTGTACGCTACCATGATAACAACATCGTTACAGTAGCATCAACTGTCTCGGGTGTGTCACCTCTGGGACATGCAAGGCGATGGAGTAATGCGGACAAAAAATACATTTCAGTTCCTCAACCTTCGTGTGTTGCTCTATACGATACTTACATGGGTGGTGTTGACCGCATGGACCAAAACATTGCATGCTACAGGATTAGTATCGGGAACAAGAAGTGGTATTGGCCAATGATAAGTTATCTGCTTAACGTTTCCATGAACAACGCATGGCAACTTTACCGCCTGACTGCTAAAGGAAAAGAAGATGGGCTTGATCTGCTCTCATTTACGAGGTATGTAGTACGGAATTATATGCAGTCGTACGTGAAAAACCGTCCACTAGCAGGAAGGCCAAGCGTTAAAGTCTCATCCAGAGTATTGCCTGAAGTGCGATTTGATGGCACATCACATCATTTGGAAACTGTTTTCAAGCAAGTACGTTGTGGACATTGTGGAAAGGCTACAAGGAAGAAATGTAAGAAGTACAATGTCGGATGCCATATACAGTGTTCAGAGGCATTTCACACACAGAAATAGATCAGCAACACTTACACAAAGTATGCATTGTTTTCTATTTCCAAAATTTAATTATGTTTCTATTTAGTTAGGTTCGAAAGTAGCAACTCAATTCAGAAATATTTGATAGAATTTTATTATGTACCGCTGCAAATGTAAAAATATGAATGACCATTGTAATTTCTTGTAAATATGTTCATGTATCAATATAATCTGAATGTCAAACAATAAAAATATAAAATATGTGGAATTTCGTTGTAATAACTGCCCATATATTTATTAAAATAATCATGTTTATTAAGGTTTTGTTATTCAGTATTGATGGTGCCATCCGTGCTCACTGTCGACATGCTAAAACTAAAAGACTATTGGTCGAAAAAAATAAAAATCATTATTTTGGCATTATTTTAGACAAACTGCAAAAGGGTTTCAAAGGATACAAGAAATTTCGAAAAATAAATAATTTGGGCAGTAATGGGTTAAGGAAAATGTACAATAGTATACAACTTTTAACATGATAATAATTTTACTGATGGCTTACAAAAATTATGATCACTGGTACAGAGTCTGTACATGATGACTAAGTATTAACAAATACAAACAAGTTAGTCAGATAAAAGTTTTAAAAATATTAACCAAATGTGACACTATTCTTCAGTTATGGCCACTTAAATTCACTTATGGCCACCTTGTCTATGAACAAATAATGAATTAGTACAGGCAAAACACAATTTGTTAAAGGTAAATAACATAGTGTAAATGTAGTTGAACAACATAAGTTAACATTTCCAGACTTCTCAGGTCACTCCGCAGTAAACTAAACAACAAAATGTCAGTTCCAAAAATAAAAATAATAAGAAAAAAAAAGTTTTCACACATTAGATAGTGGCTTCATATCACAAGGAAATTATATGTCTAATGCAAGTTCACTGGCAATAATGTTATACAGAAAATTACTTTTTTTCCAGTGTGTTAACAGGACCAGGAAATTTTGTTATCAAGTGTCGCCCTTCTTGCA
This sequence comes from Lepisma saccharinum, assembly GCF_977018435.1. NCBI lineage: Eukaryota > Metazoa > Arthropoda > Insecta > Zygentoma > Lepismatidae > Lepisma > Lepisma saccharinum. Next base: position 63,088 of record NW_028143428.1, on the reverse strand, counting down.
TTAGGATAGGCTCCGGCAGTTTTCCCATAATGTCATTCACATTTATTGTTGAAATATCATTGTCTGTATAATCAAAGCAATCATTTTCTGCAGTGGCCATAATCAAAGAATATTTACAAACCTGCATCTAGTAATGGTCATGTGGTCTAGACATACTGTTTTGTGGTTATTTCTATTTCAGGATATAAATACTGCAATTCTAACATTTAAACTTACCTCTGAACAAATTATATGTTCCTGATATATATAACAACTGTGGAAAACATTATTGTAGCTCTCTCTTTTGTTACAAAAATGCATAAGAAATGCTACTGTAACAAGCAGCTTCTTCCTTACAACAAGCTTACTTCCTACAGGAAGTGCAAAGAAGAAGCATGGATATCCAATTGGAAAGCTTATTTTACACTGATTTATGTAAGCTGTTCTCTGATTGGCTTTAGATCACCTGGTTAGCTACCAATTAAATATAAACAGCAAATAGGACATAAGAGGGGTAGCGGCCAAAACTAATGCCTCCACCCTAACTAAAATCGAACAATGCGAAAATTGCATTCGTAGCATGATGCTATCTGAATAAAACAAAAGGAACTTGGGCCATATAAATAATTCATATTTTGGGAAATCAATCAACTACTTTGATTCCACTATTATTCAGCTCCCACAAGTGACTGAGGTTATAATGCAAGTGGTTTATCTCATACTCGGATGGCACTTTTGGTTGGTTAGGAAATTGTCGAAAGGCCAATGAAGGCTGTTGGAGTTTGCATTCTCGTGGCTTCTTTCAAATTCTGTACATGGACCAAAGAGACTCAATGTGTCAATATTGGTTGTATGAAGGCATCAGACAATGTCAGACATGAAACAATTACATCCTAGATAGACCACAGCCAAAATATCTCTATTTGTATTCTCAATAGACGAAATAGAAAATGTTGCTGACTAGTAAATTATCATGTTTCTTTTTTTTGTAACCGAAATAAAGTAGGAAAAATCACATAACTAGGAAACTGACTTCCTATGTTTTTTTTTAAGAATAGGAATCTGTATTATTATTATTAATTGTCGGTGTTATTTTCCCAGAAATTCGTGTATTCTAAAAGAAAAAAACTAATTGTATTCAGTATAAAATTAAAAAAGGTAAAGTGCTCCCCTGTGCTTTGCACAATGCCATGAAGGTGTATAGGCGGTGTGGAGTCAGCACCATGCTCCTGGCTGCCTTTACCCCCCCCCCCCCCAGAGTTTCCTCCAGGTTCCCACTTTATACGATGCTGGGTGGGCGTCAGAGCCGCTTGAACAGGTGGAAAAAAATCCCGGTTCTCCCCTGCCGGGTCTCCTGCATGGTAGTCAGATGCCCTAACGACTGAGCTACCGTGGCTCAGTATTAAATATATATTATATAATATAGTATTCAGTATCAAATGCTAGTTTTAAATTCGTAACTGATTCTTAGCCTTTAGGGCCACGGTTCTGATTATGTAACGATTTTTCCAAATTAACCCTAGAATACAAGACCTTGTGTGAGAAACGTAAACAAAACCCTCTTAAATTTCACAAGTAAGTTTTATATTTTTTAGAATCTACTTAATTAAAAATCTTTCTTTTTAGTGTTTGGTGCTATTAGTTTACATTCTTATCATTTTAAAAATATATGTTTTTTATAATTTTTAAGGCCATTTTTTAGAAAAAAGATAAAAATAGGATTTTTTTAAAAAAAAGAGACACATTTTTTACTTGTTTGATAGCTATAGTTAGTTAAATGTTGTAAAACATATATAATATCATACTAATCCAAAACCAGTTTTACAAGTAGAAATCAGTTAAAAATACAGTGCTCCCCTGTGCTTTGCACCATACCATGCAGGCGTATAGGAGGTGTGGAGTTAACACTTTCTTGATCACGACCAAAGGTGGGGGGTGATGTGGTCACCACCACAACCCTGGCCGCCTTTATCCCCCAGAGTTTCCTCCAGATATCCACTCTATGGGATGCTGGGTGAGCACTGGAGCCACTTGAACAGGTGGAAAGAATCCCGGTTTTCCCCTGCCAGAGATCGAACCCTGGTCTCTTACATGGTAGTCAGACACAGTTAGGTGTGATACATTTGGAAAAAAAAATGCTCTTTCTAGCTGGAGAAGAAACGTTCACAGATGGTTACTTTTAGAAACTTCCCTTTCTTGTATTAAGATAAAATATGGATCTATATCTATTGGATTTGTGTGATTATCATCAGTCTGGACAGCAACATGTGCATCAGCAATGGGTGGGATTGCTGGGCACTGTTGCATCGGGTTGGATGGCAAAGTATAGATCTGTGATGGGAGGAATGTCAGCTTCACTTGACACTATCTTCCTTTTTGGGGGGAGGGGGGTAGCGAATCACTTTCAGACTCGCTGTTGGATTTTTCTTCATAATCACAGTCAGCATCTGTTTTGTCAGTGTATTTAATGATGTTTTCTTCAACACAATCAAGTTGGCCATTACTTCTTGTCACATCAGTATGGTTCTTCTAGTCATTTTCTAATTATATCATTTTTCGTTCTTCATCTTCATCTGTCTCAGGCTCGATACTGCACGGAGTCACTTACTGGTTAGGATTCCGCTCTATACTTTAGGTCCAGTCCCGAGTAACATTTCTGTGCATAAAGTGGACTTAGAAACTAACTTATTTTTATATCTGCCATGATTTTCTATTATCTTCCTTTCAGCAAACACACAAAAATATTAGTTAGAACAAAAACATACAAAAAATATAAGTTCACATCTCACGATAGAAACTTACGTTGTCACGAAATACTTGTAGAAATTAGGTGCACATGAACAGGTTAGACAATTGTCCGACTGTTACAAACCTCATTTTAGAAAACTAGGGCAGGGGATGTGTCAGCAAGCGTGATTCACTCTGGACAACTACATTTTCTGCATTGTTTTGTAAAATTTATGAAGTTTTTGTGATCTAGGATTAAACAGGAGATTGAAGAATGCTTGCTGGAAATAAATTTGGAAGGTCTTATTGATAGTTTTGGAGATGCAGAAAGTATTAATTTGTGAGGAATTGTATTGGTTAGTGGCGGCTCATGGTGAATCAAACTGGAGGAGTGATATTGTGTCGACTAAACTGTGATTTTAGATAATGAATTTCTAATTCATTTAACAGCCAACATTATAAGAAATTGTGATATTCCTTTTTATCGAATAGCACCTAATATTTACAGTAATACAAAGATTATGAAAGATGGAAGAAGAAATATGATGGTAGCAGATTTAGACGTAGTGTTGCCTAACTTAGCAGATGGAAAGAAATACAGAAGGGAAGTTGCCAGACAACTTTGCCCCATTTTCAGGAATTTTAATCTAAACATGTACTAGATCTACATGATAGAAATAGAAAGTAAAAAGAATCTGTAGCTGACCTCTGTGACAGAGTGGTTAGCACAGTACATTATGACACCAGGTGTCACAGGTTTAAATTCCAGCCTGTAAGTGAGAGTTCTTTCTGAGTGTCCATTCATCTTGATCTTTGCAAATATCCAAAAGCGGCAGAGACAAGAAGTAAAATAAATTCAATCAATCAATCATTCTCATCATCACGATTAGCCAAAATTGGTAGAAAAGTGACGCTAATAACCAGGGCTGTATCAAGGTTGGTGGAGGCCCCTGGGCAAAATGTTCGGTGGGGGGCCCCATTTTTTAAAATTTTTTATATATATATATATATATATATCAACATGTTAACCACCAATTTTGAGCAGTTGAAATGGTAGACCTGATTTTAGAATCAGTATTCATTCACAATCGAACATATCGCAGATAGGTTTGAGGGAGAATAGTGCAGTAAAATAAAGCTATAGCAGCAGTAAAATTCTGCATCTAAATGTGGCTGTTTGTCGTTCTTGTGCTTCAAGCCAACTCTTCCTTTCGAGCCCTTATACTCATATCTACTGAGCGATAGGTACATCCAAAATTGTAATACTGATTTCTTTCCTAGAACTTCCCCATAAAACACTTTAAAATAGTGTCAAAATCTCTTACCGAACTACTAGAGCAAGAGGTATCAATGTTTACACAATATTTCCATGCACCATTTCAACATATACCCTGAAGCTAAGTGAATATCAAGTAAAACGTTCACACATCGCCACTGACAATCCACGACAATTCAACAGCAAGGGAACTAAAATGCAATAACCAAAATATTTAATTGATAGAGTAGCAGTATGTTTCATTATTGTTAGGAACTGGAACAGCATTGCCAACTTTTTACGATTATTCGTTATTCAACGTCACTGTTCTAAATATTGAAGTTAATTGCGATGATGAGAATGAAAAGATGATAAAGCGCTGCTTAAAGTTAGGTGTCCCGTAGTTCACTGATACACTGAGAGAGACCTCTAGTATCTCCACAATTTTTTCCCCTAGAAAAACTCATAGTTCTAATACGATGTTATTAACGAAAGATAGTTATGTATTTTGTACGATTATTTATTATCTTAATCATATCTGAGAATTGATTGTTTGAATAAGTTTGCCTTATTTCCACATCAGAGCCAAATCATTCCATGGTATAAAGTATACTGAGCTTCAGATATCTACAAACAGATCGACTGACAGCTGTGTTACAATTGGATCCAGAAGAGTGTAGAGATACGACAATATTGAAGTTTTTTTTTTACTTTTAAAATACAACTTCTTATGTAATTTTTCACAAGCATAGCCAGCTGGTTAAAAGATTTTTTGGTGGAGGCCCTTCACAGCTATCTTTTGGTGGGGGCCCCGGGGCAATTGCCCCAGTTGCCCATAGGTTAATCTGGCCCTGCTAATAACGAAAATCAAACAAGAGTCCATATTTTTTCACTTACCGATAATTTATTTTTCCCTCATTGGAAATTACATTATTTATTGCTCTACACTTATGTCATAAGTGAATATGATTATGGAATACAGATTTTTTTTTTATGATAAGGTCCTTGGCAGCTCTTCATTCATTACAGTTCTTTGGAAAAAGAGTCCAGTTTTTGCTAGGGGATTGGGTTTGAGACAATGAAACAGTTGTCCTTCTATGTGTGTTATTCTCCCCATCTGCCTTGCCTGGCCTCGACAGAGAATGCTGGCAGTCAAAGAGTATATGCTCGTAAAGTACATGTGTGGTGGGAGTGTGGCACCCTGCCAATTTCTCTCACTGTAAAAGCCAAGTTTCATATTCTTGCACAGTGGCCTTCAAACTTTACAACTGTCATGGAAGGAAAGAAAACAAAAACAAGAACCGACTAACCAATGATCTGTAAGCAATGAAATATTTGCAATTCAGACAATGTGAAAACTACATGTAGATGTTAGTGTAATGTTTATTTACTTGTGGTTACACAACAGTGCAGCCAGCACCTGTATTGTCCTTATGAGCAGCTACCTTTGATATTGATTATAAGTCACTGCTGTTTGAAGCATCCTTGTCACATGAAAAAATGTATTGTATACATGTGCAAGATGTAAACAATTGGAACTGTTACCTTACAATGTTAAGACCTAACCTTACCCACATAAACATATAGGAGCAGGTTATCAGAAAAAAATGATTGATGTGATTATAGAAATGTATATAATTCGCATCGTGTAGAAAACACTTGTGTATCATGATAATGTCGGAATGACACAGTTGGAACCTTGGCTACTTTTCATGCTCTGGATGAGAGAAATTCTGTATATGGTGGGTATAAAAGGTATTCGTAATATAACTAGAATTATTTATTTGGAAACCTGATAGTGAACACTGCATTATTCCTAGTCAAATTTGATGAAACATGCATCCTAGAACCTAGTTGCTGCCCACCCAATTGGTGTAATATGCTGAAAATTTACATTTGTCATAAGAAATAAACTAACTTCCTACAAAACAAACAATAAAATAAAGTTTTGCACCCCTAAGTTCTCACATGTCAATTCATACTATTCATGGAATGAATTACATTTCAAATGTACTCTTAACGCATTAACTGCCATATGTATGGAATTGGAATTTCATAGTCCCAACTCCGTCTTACAGAACCGCATGTGTGATTTTGCATACAGAAACAATATCTATTGTTGATGATGAAATGAATGTACATGGAACTTTATACATATGTGTAGAAGCAAACATTTAATTTAGACGTCGTGTGTGTGGAAATTTATACACACCACAAAAACAATATCCAGCTAACAACAGGCATAAACCAAAATTATTACTGTCATACATTGGTTTCAGACACAACAGAGAGAAAGCCCAAGATGTTAAACTACTGAGTTTTTAAGCTCAGTAAATTTGATATTTGATTTTCGAGCAAGTTGGTTTTGATTGTGGTTGCTTTACTTTTATTTCCAGAATCCAGTGAAATCATATATTGTTCAAGTTGTTGGAAGTTATGAAAGTGGAGGTTCATCCACTGACCAAAAACCCTACAGCAGCATGGAGGGAATTGGCTAGAACCCAGAAAGTGTTCCGACTTCAAGTGAAACCACCAACAACTCCTGTAGGACAAGACAAGGTATATAAGATAAATTTTCAATAATGTAGACTAGATGGTGAATTCATGAGATGTTATGTTATGCAGTGCATTCAGTCAGTAGGCTTGCCAACCCTCTGGGAGTCTCCTGGAATCGAACTCTCTCTCCTGATCTCCCAGACAAAGACAAACTTTGTTATCTCCCGGAGTAATGAGATTTACTATTGTGTTTATTTTCTTTTGGTATACATTTGCCAAGCAAGCAAATTTGTTATTGAAACCAAACAATGAAACTTCACAATATCATTTTAAAGACTTGTGATAAACGAGTAATTGTTTAAGTAAGTGGGAGGAGGGAGAATACAAAGTTTAAACACATTGTTGGGTTAAAGCATAGTCGCAAAGTCACAGAAAATGAAAGTAGGGGCATTGTTTCATCAAAATCTCGAGACTTCTTTATTTCTCCCAACCAGTTATTGCTTCATAGCAATTCCATACATATGTCTCAAGACATAATGAAAGCATTACTGTACGTTCAATGCCACGTGGAAAAATTCTTCTTATTGGTTACAGAAAAAGAGTGAGTTTGAAGCAGAATGTAGACACTGTCACCAAGTATTTTCCGTAAAGCTAGAAAGTATTGGTGCAGTAAGTGTACATGCAAATTCTGTTAAGCACTAACGTTTAGGAAAACAAGGACAAAATGCTGTTCTCATGCTCTTTTTTAGGAACCAAACACAGATAACTGCTGATATTCAGGACATTAGTTCTGCAAAATATTTTTTTTCTTTAAAGTTGGCAAAGTCTGTCTGTCAGTCACTGTATATTTGATAGATTCTCATATATCATATTTATGGTTGATATTATAATGTCCACTAATAGCCCAGTCAAATTAGACAAAAACATGGCAATCAAGGAAAAAAATCCAATAGTTTGAAAATTGGATTGGATTGGATTGATTTGTTGTTTTAAGTCCACTTTATGCACAGTAAGGCTAATCGGGACTGGACCTACAGTTTAAAGTGGGATCCGAACCACTTATGCCTCCACCGGGTATCGAACCCGGGACCCCTTGATTACAAGGCGATGACCACTGCGCCATCGGGGAGGTCCTGTTTTGAAAATTGGTATGGTTGTTCGTTGGTACCTGCAGTACAACATACTAAAAGTCCTGGAGGGTGGGGGCGAGCAGGGGTGGGAAGCTGTTTGAAGTTGACTTTTCCTCGTTTTTTGCTTATATCTCCGTAACTATCAACCCTACGGAAAATTTATCCATATACAAAATTCAAGTAGACAAAATTTCCTACCAAAAAGGTCCTATTCATTTTACTTGTAGGAGGGATACTTTCAAAGTTGTAGGGTAGACAATACATGAGCATTTTTAAAAAAAAGCCTTTATTGGCACTTCATAAGTAAATTTACAGAAAATGTGTATTTGAATGAAATTATGACAATTACCGAGCACCATATTTATATTATACATTAACTTTAAGTAAAATCAAATTGTTTTTGTGGAAACTCATTGGTCTGGGTCTTCGGCTACATCTTCATTGAACTCTTCTTCTGGTGGAGGGCCATTCGTGCAGCTTCCCTCACAATTGCCACAGACTGAAGTGCTTGTTATCCCAGCCTTAGGACATCCGCATCATACCCCACAACCAGCTGTACATTTGCAAAACATGGTTTTCTTGATTGAGTCAGGAGCTGCAGGATCATTGGTCATGATAGTTTCGAGGGTTCCATCCACGCCTCGTTTCCATCCCCAGGCCTCAGGTGTCAGCTGGTTGCCCAACCATATTTGCACTTGCAGAAAGACTCTGTACTGTACGAGGGGTGACTGAAAAGTTCTCGGCCTACCCATGAAGGGTTGCCAGGAGCTCAATCGTTCATGGCTATTTTTCAACATAGTCCCCTTTCATCGCCACACACTTTTGCCACCGGTGCTGCAGGCCCATGATACCTTACTTGTAGAACGTTTCATCCCGCACTGCAAAAAAGTCCTCCACCAGAGCCATGACGTCATCATCTGATGGAAAATGGATTCCACCGAGGTGTTGCTCGAGTTTAGGGAACAGCTGAAAGTCTGAGGGAGCCAAGTCTGGCAAATAGGGGAGTTTTGAAGCTGCAGGACTCGATGGCAGACATTGCAATGTGGACGTGTGGGCGGGTGCATTGTCTTGGTGGAAAAGGATGCGCTTCTTCAACATTCCACGACGTTTCACCTTGACGGCCTCCCTCAAACGCTTCAGTTGAGCAGCATAATACGTTTCACCTTTTTTTAGATACTCAGACAGGATGACACCCCTCGCATCCCAAAAAACAGAGACCATCACCTTGCCAGCTGATTTCACTGACGAACTTTTTTTTTTGGAGGGGGGGGAGGAAGGGTGTTTCCACTGTTTTGATTGCACCTTGGACTCTGGCTGAAAGTGGTGGATGCATGCTTCATCCATGGTTACAAAACGTTGGAGAATGTCTCAGGATCAGCCTGAAGGAGGGTCAAGTTTGCTGCAGACAAGAGGTGTCTCGGACGTTTGTTCTCAGCACTCAACATTTTCGGGACCCATCGAAATGACACTTTGTTCATGTCCAGCACAACTGTTAGTATGTGTCCAACGCGTTCCTGGGACATCCCCACTTTCTCTGCAATGTAACGTTCTGTCACTCTCCGGTCTGTCATAACAAGATCCTGTATTGCTGTGATGTTTTCTTCAGTACAGGCCGTTGCTGGCCTTCCACTGCAAGGTGCATCTTGGACAGAGGTGCTCCCCCTGTTGAATTCCACCACCCACTTTTTCACAGTAGAATACGATGGGGCATCCTCCCCCAATGTTTCCATCATGTCCTTGTGGATGTCCTGTCCACTCATGCCTTTTTTCAGGAGGTATTGGATAACCGCACGAATGCTCACTTTATCCATTTTTCAGAAAATGCTCACAGTCTTCACTTCAAACATGAAAATCTGAAAAACAAAAAAAGATAGTACTATGAAATTTGGTATGGGGCTTTGCAAAGGCATATATTATGATTAGCTAAAGTAACATTCAGCTACGATAATGCATCATGGGTAGGCCGAGAACTTTTCAGTCACCCCTCGTATACATGCTGTTGGGCAGAGCCTCTTGTTGGTGGCAGAGACACAAGGTCTGGCTTCAGCTTGTTAGCAGATCTTAAGAAAGCGGAGTGCCTGTGGTTGATCAAGTCTGTTTGACGAGCATTGTACATTTTTAGAAACATCCGCTCACCTGCTTGTGAAACCACCTCAGGTGTTTATGTGTGGTTGTAAAAAACATCTCCAATGGCTGTGAGGCTTCCATCTTTCTCAAACAATTTAACGATCATTGCTTTACCTTTTCTGTAGATGGATGAGGTGGTGTCTTACCCAATGAACCCATGAATGAAGAGAATGCTTTTGGCAAATCCCAGCTTCTGTAACTCCAAGGAGAAATATGTTGTAGTCTCCATTTTCCCTCTTTCTGGTTTAACGAAGAGTATATTACTTTGTGGTGGAGCTAATGCAATCAATAAGACACCAGCAAATCAATGTCTTCACCTATTATTGCTACCTTGTCCTCAGATGATGCTTTGTCAACTCCACATCGCACAATGGTAGTATCAGCATCCCCTCAGCTGTTGTTGTTTTAATATCCTCCCTATTTAATTTCTGAGACAGCATATTAATGAACTTAGTCTTGTTTCTCTCATTAGCAAGGAAGTGTTCTTGCTGACTGTTCATCATCATATCTTCGCTGAAATCAATGTCAACTGAGGTCTTTGTCGTACCTCTACGTTTTTGCTCAGCACATTTTGTGCTGTTCATGTTATCTGTGTATCCATCAAACACAACAGTGCACTGATTACCATAGTGTGTTTTAATATAAGCCACGTACTGGTTGAATATGAAGGAGAATGTGGAGCCTGCATTCCACTTAACGCAATGAAGGAGAAAGCCACCACCAACCATATTTACGCTGAGCTTGAGATCTGCTGCTATCTCATCAACAGGGAAAACATCATACAATGCAGACTTCTTTGTCTTTCTCATGCCACATTCGTTCCTACTTCTAGGGCTTGGTGGCAATTCACGTTGCTGTTTCCAACAATACCAGTTGCAAGGGATACCAGTGAAGGAAGTTGTGGAAACGGGGGATGCTGAGTGAACCAATCAAACAGCTTCTTCCTGTCTTCTGCATTTTTAGTTTGCCGTGATGTACGATAGTCTACATGCTGCTTCTCTGTTGAGAACTGCAGGCCAGCAAAATCCTCCAATGCCGAGCAGCTTGTGATTGATACGGATGCCCCACCAACCCACTTTGCCAGCACAGAATTAGTGATCCCTCTGCCACTTGTCAGCCCTCCATGGGTCTTCATGCCATGCATAAGAACTTGCTCTGTTGTCATATCAGACCAGTTTCCTGACCCAGGAGAATCTGATCTGGCTACAGTGAAGTAACTGCTGTGGGCAAATTCTTGGACATGAGAGGGGTGAGCAGTCGGAAGACCGTGCATATCTTGCAGATATAAATGGGCACATTTGGAATACTGCAAGTGGCCACTTGCATGGAAAAAAGGGATCATTTGCTGGACAGAGCAGAGATGCGACTCCCAATCACCAGAGTGTTCTGCTTCAATAAACTGTTTGATGAGAGAGACCATGTGAAAATATTGAACCCATAGTGCAACAGTGGGACCATTACTTTTTAAGGAGTTCACGTCATGCATTTTTTCTTGGAGACGGGCCAGTACGACGTTTTGCTTCATTTCATCTAAGGTCAGTGTCTCGCTTTTGAACTGTGCCAACAATTTGATTATTTCATTATTCTCTTCATCTGAGACGTCGATACTGTTAAGAATAATTTCGGCACAGTCCTCGTACAGCTCTGCTGAAGTCATGGCCAGTCAGCTTTTATCAACTGAATTAGCGGCAAACACAGTGGTCAAAACTTCTTAAGATCGCTACCAGCCATTATATGGCCAATACATCTGCCTAATCTTACAATGACGGACCTCAGCAAAGAGTCGTTTTGACATGAAGCCACAATTTCTTGGCCTTTTATATACAGTGGCTAGTCAAAAGTCACGTAAGACTTTTTTTTTTTTTAAGTAAGACACTTTATAATTAATCATGTTTAAATCGTTCATTAGAGTAAAGAAATACATATCTGCCTTACAAATAGCGAATTTCGAATTTGTTATTATTTCCAACATGTGTCAGTAACAATAAAATACAGTGGTATTGAATCAATATTCTTGCGTGTTTGCAAATGAAATCTAACAGTAACCATTTCTGTTTATATTTGGTCTAGGAATTAATTCGTGCGGTTGTTACGCACACATTGAAGCTGTAGTTCAAACACAAAATACATAAATACCTTAAGAAAAATATTGTCCATCGTGAGCCACCACTTTCGCCCATCTGTCAGGCAAGTTACGGATTCCGTGGCGAAAGAAGTCCTCATCCTTTGAAGCGATCCAGTCAGAGACCCATTTTTCGATATCTTCTGAAGAAGTGAACTGCTGTCCAATCAAATCGTTATTCATGCAATCGAACAAGTAGTAGTCCGAAGGAGCAACGTCTGGTGAATATGGCAGGTGGGGTAAAACTTCCCATCCGACATTTTCTAAATAGGTTTTGACCGGTTTTGCAACATGTGGGCGAGCGTTATCATGTTGAAAAATAAGTTTATCATGTCTGTTCTCCCATTCTGGTCGTTTCCTGGCCAGAGCTTGCTTCAAACGCATTAATTGTCATCGATAACGTTCTCCATTAATAGTTTCACCCGGTTGCAGCAGCTCATAGTACACCACACCTTTCATATCCCACCATATGCACAGCATAACCTTTGCACAGTGAATATCTCGTTTCGGTTGTGATGTACCTGGTTCACCTGGCTTCACCCAGGCCTTTTTTCGTTTCGGGTTCTCGTAATGGATCCACTTCTCATCACCAGTAACAATGCAATGCAAAAACCCCTTTCTTTTCTGTCTTTGAAGCAGCAATTCGAAATGTTTTTTGTCTTTCAACGTCTCTGTCTTTCAATTCATGTGGAACCCAATGTGACATCTTTTGAATCATTCCTATGGCTTTGAGGTGTTTGGAAACTGTCGTTTGATCAATGCCTAATGCTTCTGCAAGTTCTTCCTGCGTTTGACACGAATCCTGACCGAGCAATGCTCTCAATTCTTCGCCTTCAAATTTTTTTGGCTGTCCAGGTCGCTCTTGGTCTTCCAGGCCGAAATCACCACTTCTAAACCGTGCAAACCACTTCTGACACGTTCGCTCAGCTAGCGCATGGTCACCATACACTTCCACCAAAATACGATGACTTTCGGTAATGCACTTTATCTGGCACGAACTGCGCCATGTTCAGTTGACTACAAAATGCTGTTGTTGACGCGTCAATCAACTGCCCTATACCTAGTCGTATCATAAATACTGACAGAAAGTTTGAGGCAGTGTGTACAACCGGTTTTCAAGGTCGCGGCCAACCTTTCTGTGCAAGAGGCTGGAGTGGGCCATTGTGAGTTCCAACAGGATTCCGCACCAGCCCATAAGGCACACACTACCCAGGAGTGGCTCAAGAGCAATGTCCCGGACTTCATTGCTCCAGCTGATTGGCCTGCTAGCAGCCCTGACCTCAACCTGTTAGACTACAAATTGTGCTCAGTGCTTGAGGGCATGGTCTGTACGAGGAGGCATGCCAATATTGACAGTCTGAAACGGTCCCTGGTGAAGGCAGTGGCAACTTTCCCTATGGAGACAGTGCGTAATGCTGTAGATGAATGGCCGCAGAGACTTCAGGCCTGTGTGAAGGACAAAGGTGGCCATTTTGAAAAATGATTGGTGTTACGTGTTCGTTAGACCTGTAAGTAACCTATACAATCAGGACATTAAAGTATCTTTAACACTTTCGTCATAATTCACTTTCAATGTTGTGTCAGTATTTATGATACGACTAGGTACTATGAACGATGCGTGCTGACAGGAGTTTTCAACACATGTGTGGATACACGGAACTGTGGGACGATACGCTCGTTACGCCATCTCTTGTCCAGGTGCACGAATTAATTCCTAGACCAAATACTTTTGGCAAGTTGTATTAACTTTTCCACATCAGTGATGATATAAGTGATCTGTGTCCTTGCATTGCAGGTTCGCTTTGTATGTATGAGTGACACCCATTCCTTGACCACACACCTAAAGTTTGATATCCCAGAAGGAGATGTATTTGTTCATGCTGGAGATTTCACAAGATGTGGAAGCCTGGAGGACGTTACTGAATTCAATGCCTGGTTAGGTACGTGCATGGATGTTCTTTTACGGCAATGTACTTCATATAAAAAAGTAAAATACGGTGGAACCTCAATTTTACGTTCCCGGAATTTTACATTTTTCTACATTATACATTCAGTTTTGATGGTCCCAACATAGCAAAGTGTTATAAAATATTCCCCGATTTTACATTTTCCACATTTTAAGTTTTTTAAGCTTGGTTCCCTGAAAAAGTAAAATCGACGTTCCACTGCATTTCTATATTTTAAGTCAACTTGATGCAGTTGTTCTCAACAATAAAATAGATTAATGAAACAAGATTTGTCTATTTTGAAACAAGAATTTGCATTATGCCTTGTTCATGACAATACATTATCATTAACTGTATTTATAAACAGCACATTTGGGTTTGATATTTGGTGGAGGCACATTGTGGTTCGGATCCCACTTTAATCCAGTCCCGATTAGCTTATCTGTGCAACATATCTATCAATCAATCAGTAAACAGCACATTGATTATTTTAGTAACTTGTAACATTTCACAGATTTCTTGTTTTGTGTTGTCAGACCTAATGGAGTAGCAAGAAAAAAAATGTGTTGTGAATTACGTAGTGAATATGTTTTTGACCAATATGAAAAGTTTACAAATAATCAACTGAGCAATTACTTCCAGTTGAGAACAATGCATATGTACGTAATCATTCTTAGGAAGCTAACAGTTTAAATATAACTAAGCTACTTTATAAGTTGCTTTAATCTAGATAATATATAACTCCTGTAACATGTTTCATGTGTTAACTACAAGCTGGTTGAAAATATAGATATAAAAAATTCAAAGCAATCCAAAATATCCTTCTGTCCAAAACCCTAAGTAGAACTGTTAAGTTTGTTACTCATTACTGAATGAAACTAATCATGTTATAGTTGTGATTACTTGAAAAATGTGTCTTAGTGACCAAGCAGTTAGTGTAATGGTGATAGCCCATAAGTCCACTTTATGCTCAGATAGGCTAACCAGGACTCAATTCCTCGTGGGAGCCTAAAAAATGTTGGTGTTGATAAGAGCATTGTGAGGGCAATTGGGAAATTAGTTGCAGAACAATCAAACAAGCATCACCCAATGAAATACTTCTTTACATAGCTTGGACACCTGTTTGGTGTCCCCTATGAAGGATTGGTAACACTGTCACTTTGTAACCAAAGGTCCCAGGTTCGATATCTATTGCAGGCACATTGTGCAGTGTTATATTCCTACTTTAAATTGTAGGTACAGTCATGCTTAGCCTATCTGAGCATAATGTGGACTTGAAACTAACTTTTTTCTTGTCAAAGGCATGTTGTGCCGTGAAGCATTTTTTGTGATGACAAATGAAGAATGCAGGGTCCTTACCTGAAAATCCTGGAGAAAAGTCATGAAAATGAGCTTAGGGTGTGATAGACCAGGGAATTTGTAAAAACATACAAAAGCCTAGAAACGTTATGTGACATTTTGAAAACTGAAAACACATTTAAACTTCCTCTCAACTGCTTTTTTTTTGGGGTGTGGACGATATGTCATATAAAATTTCCTTTTATTTTATTTTTCATAATTTATTTGCAACAGTGTTGAATAACATTGATTCTTCTAATTAACATGCAAAGTTTAAGACTTAACACTTATTGATTAGTATCTTAAATCAATATAGAGTGGTCTGGAAAGTTATTTTGAAGTACTGTGAAAAGTCAGGCAACTTTGTTTTGCAAAATAAGTCAGAATCCTGAAAGAGCCTTCACTGAAATTAACTGTAAATGTATTTAACATAGCCTAACTTATGCAGTGTTTGTTGCTATCTATTTCAGGAAGACTGCCTCACAAACACAAAGTTGTGATTGCAGGGAATCATGAGTTGAGTTTTGACGCAACCTTCTCCAGTGACTTCAGTGTTCAGAATAACAAAGTTACCCACACAGGGAATAGCCTGATTGATGAAATCCCAGATTTGGGCATTCCACGGGAAGAACTGTCACAGGCTGTGAAGGCTAGAAATATTAAAGACCATTTGACCAATTGTGTTTACTTGGAGGATTCCGAGATTACTCTCTGCGGAGTTAAAATTTATGGTACACCCTGGTAAGTATTGAAAAAGTTGTACTTTTTTCTTCGGTGTACATGGTGTGAGATGTTATGCTCAAGCTTCTGCTGGTAGCCTGCTATATTTTATTATTTTTGAGCAGGGAAGGAGAAGTCTTGTACAAAAAAGGCACAATTTGCATTGTATAGGTTTTTACATATTCAAAACCACATATTTTATAGTACATTGTGTGCATACATGTTGCCAAATATAGCAAAAAATTTAATATGAGGTTGTTGGTATTTCAGTGTAGATATGTCAATATTATTCAGTGCTAGAAATATATCTAGTAGTCTATAACATCCATCTCAAACCATCTGCATAATCATAGTTAAAATTTACTCAAATTTAAAAAAAAATCTGTATTGCCTGTGGAATAACATTTTGATCACCTTAGTCTGTCAATTTTGGATAACTCCGACACAATTCACATCATTCTTACCTTTCACTATAAATTGTATCTGGGTCAATCCATATGAAGTGGTACAACATGGTTGCTTGACCATTTTTAAAAAAAGTTTATTTTCTGTGTGGTGTGAGCTTCATATGTTGACAGTTCAGAACCACTTATTTTATTTTTACTATCAACAATTTGAAGATGGCGGGCATTTTTTTTATCATGGCGCACGTCATTTTCTCCATTTGTAAGCATCAGCGGCAACTTTTTTATCTCATCTCTGGTAAGTCCTACGACAATGAGACAAAATCTGTGATGTTAATCACATTATATGCTACAATTATATTTGTGTGTAATTTTCTAAATATTATTCCTTCATAATAAATTTTAAGGTCTAAATTGTGTATTTTAATCGCTCAAAATGAATATTTTTTCTAGGGGGAAGGCAGTTTGTTTGACACTTGATTTTTTTTGTGCAAGTGCCTGTGTACCAACAGTGAGTGTGTGTCAAAATTATTTGAAGCTTGAGACTGTAATTCTTTTTTTTTTCTACAGCGTCAAATTCAGGGTTAAATATCTCTGGTGGGCAGTTGTTTAAAAATCTGAAATTTGTGCACAATACAGTAAGTACTCCATGATAAGTAACTTCAGTAAAAAATTTAAGTTTGATATTCAATTGGTTTAAGAGATACAAAACTCGTGAAAAATTCAATATTTTGCATTAAGTATGGTATACCTAATTTCATTTCTTATTAACATTTTGTGTTAAAATTCTGCAAACTGTAATTTGGACTGTCAATCAACAACATTACAATCCTGAAATGACTCTGCAATAAAGTAGGGGGAGAACCGGGACTTCTTCATGCGGCTCCGGCGCCCACCCAGCATCATATAAAGTGGGTACCTGGAGGAAAGTGGGGGGGGAGGGTAAAGGCAGCCAGGGGCATGCCCACACAGTGCACAGGGGAGCACTTTAGTTTACTTTTATTTTATGCACTTTGTTTCAATTTTGTGGACACATTTTGCTGAGAAACATTAATTCAGGTGAGTACTACAATTGAAGAAAACATACCAGAATCCGTAGTGGTATATAAAATGAATTTTATGAAGGTTATGCTTCCTAGTGTTACTGGAAGTGATTCCATTCCCCAAACAGGATAAGTCTATTCATACATGTCTTGTAGGCACCACTGTCGAACATTCTAGAAGCATAAGCAATGAACTTTGAGCATGAGTGATATGGGCACTTTAGGCAATGCTTCTGTAAAAACATACTCTGATGACTTTTCTTTCCTTGTTTCCACAGGCAGCCAGAATTTTGTAACTGGGCATTCAACTTGCCGAGAGGAGAGGCATGCTTGCAGAAATGGGACAATATTCCTGAGGGCACGGACGTTCTGGTTACTCACTCTCCACCCATAGGGCATGGGGATCTCTGCTGTACAGGGGTGAGAGCCGGTTGTGTTGAGTTGTTGACAACAGTACAACAGCGTGTAAAGCCAAAATACCATGTATTCGGACACATACATGAAGGTAAGGATTTGACTTCTAGATTTCGAAATAGTTGAGCCGTAGAGATACATTATATTACAAATAATGACCGAACACCTGTACGAATGTGCTCACCTGGAACTGGTCCAGTGTCAGTGTGGGTAGGTCCGCGATTTGCTACTATGACAGCCTCTGCCCATCGAGGAAGACTTTCCACTAGTTTGCGATAAATGTTGGCTAGTAGTCAGTTCCATTCCTCCTGCAAAATGATGAGCAGCTTGATGGTGGTGTTTAGGCAGTTTGACCTAGATCGCAACCGGCACTTTACCTCATTTCACAGATGTTCAGTGGGGTTGAAATCAGGGCTCTGAGGTGGCCAGTTGATTTCATTCCCTCCCATGTTGTCAGGCCATTTGGGTTATGGCCCTTGGTTTATGGATGGGCTCGTTGCGATGCTGGAAATGAAAAGGGCCACTTCTGAACTGTTGTCACAAGGTGTGGGTGCACAGAGTTGTCTATTATTGCAGGATAGGCATCAGCATTCAGGGTTCCAGGCACCAAAACCAACAAACCAATAGCATACCATGAGAAATAGCCCCATGCCATGATTCCACTCATGCTGAATTTCATGGTGGGGACAATACAATCTGGAAAGAACCGCTCCCTGGGCACTTGCCACATCCATCAGATCTCCACATGTAGCATGATTCGTCACTCTATAGGATATTTTTCCATTATTCTATAGGCCACAGCCACTGTCAACGTGCTGCATTCCGGATAGTAATCATTGACTTATGTGCTGCAGCTCTTCAATGGACTCCCCAGTGCCACCACCTCTTGCTGGATGTATGAGTACTGTGTGGCCGTACAGGCTAGCTCTTTTCCCCTGGGCTGCTTGGTTGAAGCCACACAATAGGTGGTTGGGGACCAAGCCGTCCAGGATTCGATGCCTGGCCACACCTGCACGGTGCATATAAACAAATAGAAAATACTATTGAAATGATGGAAAAGGAGGGGGTTGTATGTGAAATTATAGGGATTCTGATTGTTGAACTGCTGTAATTATGTGATTATGATTGTATCTACACAAAGATTCTCTACATATGTCTTCCTATTGTGAGTGTGTTAAGTCCACCACTTAATTTTGATTTCGGTCACTTACTCCGATGTACTGGTACTGTCCACTGATGAAATCCATTGTCGGCCGTTATGGAATCTGGATGTCCCAAGTGTTTGTGGTGTCTGTCACTGCAGTATGGAACTCGGACCGACGTTCATCTTCTCCCACTGGCTCCGTTACACAGTTTGCTGCTTCCTGGAGTGTCAAACGCACTGCCCTTGGATGACATGGGAACACACTTCCTTCTCACCAAAGTTCTGGACACTGACTAGTTACATATATACTTTTATATGTAAAAAGATATATATTTGTTTCGTAACGAAAACTATCCCGTTCATCATAACTCAAATGTTATATTGCTATTGTTCAGACACTGACCCTTTTTTCACAAGTTCTTAACACCGACTGTTCGCCACAACTTCTTGACACAGCCTTCCAGCATAACTCCTTGGCATAGACATGTCCCCGCAAATTCTGAACATAGACTCTTCAGTACCACTTTTTAACACACACTTCCAGCGCAACTTCTCAACAACAGACTTTCCGGTACAACTTCTAGGCTTGACCACCAGAATTCACACTGAATTCACTAAACTGCCAAAATTCACAGTTTGGTTTGGGTTTTGTACATGTCCAGTTTCTATTGGCTGACGTGGAGGAGGGGTTGGTTGCAGGGAAGAATGGAACATTTTTGGACATTTGGAGGACCAAGGGCTTTGTAGGAGAGAAAGTAGACAAATATAGCCATCCCTTTTGGTGGGCTCTCAAAAGGGGACAAGGCAAATGACCTTTGTTTGGCTTCACTGGAACTGATGGGGACTTGAAGTCACTTCCTGATGTTTCTAATCCCTTTCGGTCAATTTGTTTAGCTTACCACATCGTGGTTGTGGTTTTTTTCATACCCGCACCATTTCCGATGAGGCACGACCATGACATTCTACCTGGTAATACTGCCCAAATATCCTTTGCACTGCAGTCACACTATCACCATTCTTATAAAACACTTTCACAGGGAACGCACGTTCCGCTCCACTCCAATGCACCATCATTACTAAATGCAAAGCCTTCTTTGCTGATGTCACATCAGTCCGGAGCAAATGCCGGTGCTACAGTGTTGCTAATCCTAGATTCAAAATGTCTTGTTTCCCTCCGCCACCTTGTACAAACAGTAATATATACTTTGCATTTTCGGTAAACTGACTTCTGCTTACCCCTGTACATGTACCATATGTAAAGATCATAGAGAAAATTGTTCTAGCTTCTCACACTGTTAGAAATATTCATTGTTGAGATATACTTATCTGGCAATTTGTTTATTGCAACAGGCTCTTGTTCATGATATGAATTTATGGTTACAGGTTATGGTATATCATCGGATGGAAAAATAATTTTTGTTAATGCTTCAACGTGTGATATTAAGTACCGACCAACAAATCCACCTGTGGTGTTTGATGTTGCGTTGCCACCTGATGTTGGGAAGGAGTAAGCTTTGGAAATTGTTTCTCATGTAATATCACTTTTGATAATTTCCATTGTCCGTAAGTGATATTGATAAGTCATGCAGACTTAGTTGTCTGTTGAGGTAGGTCACAACTCCATTATTATAACAAAAACACAGGAACTATGGGAATTTTTCAGTGAACTTTGAGAACATTGGGTAAGTTTCATAAGAAACATACAGGCTTCATTTGTACATATAAGACATTTGAGTATGGTTATATGCTCATGTTACATTGACAGATGTGTTGGTGCTTTCATGTTTCATAAGAATTGTAGAATAATTTATGTTTTTTATGTTGTCGATAATTTTTATTGTTTAGAAGTTATATTTTTGTTAATGTATGTTTTAAAATGTAGAATGTGCAATTAATCTCAGGAATATGTTATGTATTCTATTGAGAGAATGATCACAAGTAGGTCTGAACTGATATTTGGTTAACAATTTCTATCATATTTTCGAGATAAATGTTAAAAACATGAAAATTGCATATCTCTGTAGCTGTACTTTGCATTCAGAATTTTGCCATAAATATTAATATAATTTGAGTTTTTCAAAAAAAATATTAATTTCAAGCAGGGGTGCCCACAGGCCTGAGGGGAGGGGTTCAACTTTTGTAGGGGTATTTTAATGAAAATTCGATTGGATAAACGATACAGCATTAGATAAAAGTTGAAGCATTTAAAGCATCAGTTTGAGGTTAATAGCAATTATTCGAGCTGCCAATTGAATTATAACAGATAAGTGTACGCTTGGGGGAGGGGATGACAAATATGTTGTTCATGCATACCAATACTAAATTGTACATCACCACATGAATTCTAATGGCAGATCGAGCATAAAAATTGGGGGCAGAGGTGTATTATTTAGCAATATGCCATAAAATTGTTGTTCGTCAGTATTTGTCCCTCTTCTTTATCAACAGTAATTTGTATACTGTCGGATGCAGGGACGTCGTTAGGGGGGGGGCACTTGGGGGCACTGGCCCCAGTAAACGTCCACGTGGCCCCGGCAAACTGTTCTGTATTTGCTGGAAATTTTATTTTGTTTGATAACGAATATTGCAAAATAATTCTTCAGTAAATTCTGCTTGCACTTTGAAACATGCAACGTCCCACCACACTCTAAACACTTCAATTAGGAGGATGGCAAAAGTCTACCCATAAATGCTAACTTCTTACCAGTCGTTGAACACAGATTCTAGATATCTCAGGGCTAGGCATCATAGTTAAATTCCTATTTTTAAAATTAGAAAGGAATGCACACATAGCTCCACGAACCATTCACGACAAGGTTAGGTTAGTTTGAGTTACGTTAGGCAACATAGTTAAATTCGTTTTTAAAAATTAGAAAAATGCACGGAAAGCCCCACGAACCATTCACGGCGAGGTCAGGTTAGGTTATTCCTCGCAGTGAGGCGCCAGGGGGAGTATAGGGACCTAATTTTATTTAGGGCGCTGTTCGCTGCTGACGTCACGGACTCCCCTGTAAGAGAAAGTAGTATGTGCGCGGTGCCCCCAACCAAAGCTAGGAACTGGCCGTAGCCAGCCGGCACCTCCGACAAGCGGGCGCTGGGTAAAGGATTAAAGGATGCCGCGACACCCCCGGCGTTAGCTAGGAATCGGCAAGCCGACCGGTGTCTCCTGTACAAGGGCGGCAGGTTAGGAAGGAGGTCTAGGTGCTCCTAGACAAGCCAGGCAGGTAGAACCTGGCACCTAGACCGGGTAGTTAGGTTGCTGCTAGGCTCTTCTTCTTCTTTATTCCTCCTTCCTTCCTTCTGGGATGGCTGCTAGGCTTCTGGCTGGATGGCCGGTTTTTCCCAAGATGTTTGCCAGTTGACATCCGGGAGCCAACTGAGCTCCGGCCTCGCTGCGCTGGGTTTTATACTCGCGGTGGCGCATGGGTGGTGAAAATTTTTACTACAAGTACGCGTTGCTAACTCATTTTTTTACATATTGCAACCTTCGTACTGAGAAATATCAAGGTTTTGACATTGTGAAATCACTAGTGGGAAAATCACTAGATGCACGTGACAATATAAACTAAAACTGTGTGCATTCAGATAATACAATTAATAATGAGCCTCGCAGGACTCTGCTATTCTAAACAACACGTTGAACAATGTAAATGACAATAATTGATAACATTAAAGAGAATATAGCGACCACGCAGGGTCTAATAATGAGTGAAGCTCGTAAACGTAGAGGTGGAACCGTTAACGTTTTCAGAATACATTTAAACTAGAAGCGTACGCCTCGCAGGGACATTTCGCTTAACTCTTTCATCAGATTAAAAAAAATATAGTGACCACGCAAGGTCTAATGATAATTAAATGGCGACCAAACAGGGTCGTTACATATGCCCCTTCCTCGGGCGAAAATTTTGATGAAATTTAAATCTTACAATTTATGAAAAATTTTCATGAAACATTGATTTCAAATTCAATAGAAAAAAAAATGACAGTAATAAGAGTCTGTTTTTCCTACACATTAGTCACTAGGTCATCTTCTTCCCCTATCACTTCTCTTCTTCGCTCCGATGAACACCTGTAGAGGCGAAGGTTGTCGAAGTTGACTCGGTCGACGGGTTGCCTGGTCCTGGGGTGAACTAACATTGCTGTGTTGTTCCGAAGATCAGTGGCTAAATAAGGTCCAATATACACTTCGAAGAGCTTAGCTATTGTTTTATTCTTCCTCGAACTAAGCTTATGATTTCGAACAAGAACCAAGTCGTCTTCGTGCAGCTCGAGCGCATGGCCTTTACTCTTAAATTTTCGTTTGATATTTCTAGTGCGCTCGTTGGACTTGGCTAGAAACAGCTTTTGATTCCAGTTGGAGATTTGCGGTCTGCTTCGTTGAAAGACCAGTTGTAATGATGAAGGACTTCGTTAGGCATGAATACATGGATTAATGACCCAAGAATAACACATTGTAATATCTGACACAGAATGTAGAACAAAGTAACTAGCCAGCTGATAACCAATACACTCACAAATAGATACCGTGATGGTCGAATGATGTTCCAAGTCTTCCACAGATATAGTTCATTCTCCAGAACTTCCATCAGGAAAAGTGGCTCAGAATACGGCGTGTAAAGAACAGTTTCGGTACACTGCAACATCTCACACTTATCTTCCTTCACTGGCACGAGCTTCTCAGGGATTCTCTTCAGAGTACAGTCCAGCACACTTCTCGACTCCTGTGTTTGGGAACCAGTCAAAATATCTACTGACTCTACTTTCCGTCGTAGGTCCGCGGATTTATACATCTCAACATCCTCTTCCTGGGCCATGTGGATGTACCGCACTGCTTCAATATTCAGAGGATTCCCTTCCTCATGATCAGGAGTTCTCCCGAAAAATAACTTCACTGAGCTTCTTCTGAATCGCATCTCTACATCGTGCTGCTCGATGAATTTCTTGACTAAAAGAAGATCTATAACAATATATTTCACAATTCCGATCTCCAGTCCAACACGTCTACTTCCGATGACACGCTTCTTATGACTTCCAGAGAAATCTACCAATCGCACCTCTGGAACTTTCTGGATCTGTATGCCTGGTATCTTATCAACTAACTTAGTCCAGATTGAATAATTAAGGATCGAGCATTCACTTCCAGTATCAATCACACAGGTCACTGTAAAGTCCATTAATTTAGCTTGCACCACTGGAGATTTGTATCTAATTTTGGATTCCCTTGCAGACTTCAATTCCTTTTGTAAAATAGTCTCTTCAGTTTCTGTTAGCTGGAAATTTACTAGTAACTATTGGACATCTTTATCTATTAATTTGGGCCGCTCCATCGAAGTCCCTTGCCTAAACAGGAACGAAGCATTTAGACAAGGTCCTAGTTTGTCTGGCTAGACTGGGACCTTTGATTTTGATGAAACTCCCGCGCTGTTTCTACCGCCTCCTCCTGCTCTGATGTAATGTTTTGTCTAGGAGATGGAGGTCCGCGAATCTCATTCTGCTCACCCGAAAATTGTCGTCTCGGAGGACTAGGGCTACTTCTACCCTCACGGATCCTTCTTGGGTCAGGAGATCTACGTCTTTGGTTTTGGTAAGGTCGGAAAGAGTTTCTTCTAAAATCACGCCTACCTCCTCTTTCATTAGTGAAACGTTGAGAGCGCTGATAATTACCGTCTGACCTCGTTTCTATGTTCCGGACTTTATAGTTCCTTGAGGGATTCTGTTCTTTTCCCTTCGGTTCATCTTTGTTCCTCCATGCATCTGGCTCATCATAGATTTCAAAATCCTTCAGGAAATGAGTTAGATCATCTACCGTTCTAGGCGCATGTGCTAAACAAAGGTTTCGCATTCTATAAGGAAGTTGTCCGATGATCAAATTAAGTACTTCTCCCTCATTAAAGTTATCACTCAAGTTTCTATAGGCCGCATAAACGCTCCAGGCAAAGCTCTCCATACTTTCGTGGACCAGTCTGGAATATCTCCTGTTCCTCACAGCTGTTAGCTGCCGTTGTCTAGCCTTCTCAGAAGCGAATTCTTCTTTGAACCTGGCGCAAAAGTCAGCATAATTCACGAAACTGTCAATATTTCCTGCAAGCCAGTGTTCAGCTTTATCAGTGAAGACTCTAGGAAGCAACTCTAGCCTATAATGCTCGGGTACCTGCATAAGTTCAAAGCTGACGTTGAGCTCCCGAAGATATTTTTCAGCTGACTGAGCCTCAATGTCGCCTTTAAATTTAGGAATGTGGGCGATATCCGCCATTCTAGGCATCTTAAAATCTGGCCTTTTTCTAGGTGGCGATCCATCTGAAGTATCATCGTATCGAGGCCTCTTTCTTCCGTCAGCCTTCATTCTGTTGGCAGTGAATAGAGGTTTCTCAGCTAACCTGGGCGGCTCATAAGGAGTAGCATCCGGATTCAGATCTCTATCCGGAGTTAGTGGGCTGGAATGAACATCTGGAGTGGGTTCTGGCTGCACAATCAATCTTCGGAACTGAACCTGAAGTTCGCTTACCCTCTGAACAAATGTTCCTGTCTGATCTTGCATTTCTCTTCGCAGAGATACTTCAAGCTTCCTTGTCTCTACCCTAAGAGAATTCACCTTCTCTTCAGCTGCCTGCTCTACGTCCTTCCGCAGAGTTGCGGTCATTGACTTCATCACTTCCTTCTGTTCCTGCACGACTTTCTCGATGGATTCGGTCTTGTCACCCAAGTTTTGGACAGCTTTCTCAATGGACTCCACTGTAATCTCTACTTGTCCGCGCCACTGAGATAATGGTTCCAGTCTTTCCTGAAGTACCTCTTTTACTCTCTCCTCAACCTTTGCTATATCTTGCTGAGAAATAATTTGAATATTTTCTACTCCGGCCTTAAGACCTTCTATGTCAGTCCTCTGCTGGGCAAAAAGGGCTTGCAATTCATTCCTACGCTTCTCTTCTTCTTCCTCTTTTTCTCTCCGTCTTTTGGCTTCCTCTTCCTCTTTTTCTCTTTGTCTTTTGGCTTCTTCTTCCTCTTTTTCTTTCTTTCTTATTTCCTCTAGGCTCTCAATTAAAGCTCGGAGAGTTTCAAAGTCTTTTTCCCTCTTCTCCTCAATTTCTCTTCTTTCTAGCTCTCTCTTCTCTTCAATCTCTCGTTTCTCTAGCTGTCTTTTCTCTTCAATCTCTCGTTTCTCTAGCTCTCTTTTCTCTTCATGAAACTCTATTAGGGATCTAAGTTCTATCAGTTCCTTTTTTCTCAGCTTTTCAGCCTGAACTGCCTCTCTTTTGCGCACTTTCTCTTCCTCCTGTTTCTCTTTCTTTCTGCGCTCTTCGTCTTCAAGTCTCTCTTTCTCTCGGCGTATTTCTTCTTCAAGTCTCTCCTTCTTTCTGTCTTCCCTATCTTTCGTCAGCCATTCCAATAACCAATGGTCTGATGGAGGCTGGGTCAGCGCACTTGGTTCTTGTATTGCGGTCTCTGCTACCTGGGTCTGCGGAGCAGATTCACACGTCTGGCATTTAACTCCTACAGCAGGGAAGGTAGCCACATCTTTTCCATCACAGCTCCAGTGAATTTGGCGTTGGCACTGGCAACACTGGAAATGTGCTGCCTCTTCTCCCAGTTCTTCACAGCAACCATATCCAGACTCTGAATCCATGGTCTTCCTCCCTCTACTTCTCAGGTTCATACCACTAAATTCTTGGTCCATGTTTAATACAGTCCACACTTTCACTTTCACTGGACAGTCCTTTTAATGCACGGTTCGGTTAGCTTCACTTAATTGCACTGTTATGTCGGGCCCCACGTTATGGCGCCAAATTATTTTGCAACGTCCCACCACACTCTAAACACTTCAATTAGGAGGACGGCAAAAGTCTACCCATAAATGCTAACTTCTTACCAGTCGTTGAACACAGATTCTAGATATCTCAGGGCTTGCTGGGTAAAACGTGAACAACAGCTTTTTATATATATATATATATATGTTTATTATAAACTTATCGTAAGAAAGTCTGTTAGCACACTAGTCTTTAACCTTTATCACTTAAGTGCATTTACATTTACCGTACACGTGCATTCACCACTTCTGGATTCAAAAGGGGGGGAAGGGACCATTCAATTTATTCCTCGCAGTGAGGCGCCAGGGGGAGTATAGGGACCTAATTTTATTTAGGGCGCTGTTCGCTGCTGACGTCACGGACTCCCCTGTAAGAGAAAGTAGTATGTGCGCGGTGCCCCCAACCAAAGCTAGGAACTGGCCGTAGCCAGCCGGCACCTCCGACAAGCGGGCGCTGGGTAAAGGATTAAAGGATGCCGCGACACCCCCGGCGTTAGCTAGGAATCGGCAAGCCGACCGGTGTCTCCTGTACAAGGGCGGCAGGTTAGGAAGGAGGTCTAGGTGCTCCTAGACAAGCCAGGCAGGTAGAACCTGGCACCTAGACCGGGTAGTTAGGTTGCTGCTAGGCTCTTCTTCTTCTTTATTCCTCCTTCCTTCCTTCTGGGATGGCTGCTAGGCTTCTGGCTGGATGGCCGGTTTTTCCCAAGATGTTTGCCAGTTGACATCCGGGAGCCAACTGAGCTCCGGCCTCGCTGCGCTGGGTTTTATACTCGCGGTGGCGCATGGGTGGTGAAAATTTTTACTACAAGTACGCGTTGCTAACTCATTTTTTTACATATTGCAACCTTCGTACTGAGAAATATCAAGGTTTTGACATTGTGAAATCACTAGTGGGAAAATCACTAGATGCACGTGACAATATAAACTAAAACTGTGTGCATTCAGATAATACAATTAATAATGAGCCTCGCAGGACTCTGCTATTCTAAACAACACGTTGAACAATGTAAATGACAATAATTGATAACATTAAAGAGAATATAGCGACCACGCAGGGTCTAATAATGAGTGAAGCTCGTAAACGTAGAGGTGGAACCGTTAACGTTTTCAGAATACATTTAAACTAGAAGCGTACGCCTCGCAGGGACATTTCGCTTAACTCTTTCATCAGATTAAAAAAAATATAGTGACCACGCAAGGTCTAATGATAATTAAATGGCGACCAAACAGGGTCGTTACAAACACTTCTTCAATTTTCAGTAGCACGAACCCCAAGCTAGGCATTTCTTTCTTATTTCCCTGTTTCTTGCTTGTTGAACACAAACAGATGTATTGAGAGGGGATGCAGTTAATGGTTTTGTGGTCCGCCCCGGTCAGGGAAGTCTGAGACCTATTGAAAATGCACTTTTCCTCCCTGCTGCACGCCAGATCCAGGATCCCCCCAAAACCCGCACGTTCTCTTCATCTGGCTCCATTTTTCGGCGTGGGAATGAATTACATAACGGTTCTTCTCACATGCACTCAACCCTCCTGCTAATGACCTGCCCTGAAAGGAGGGAAAGGCCACTTTATGAAAATTTGGAGGAACATCGAAGCTGTCGGTTCATCTATTGATTTGGTGGACCGTTCATATCAGTTAGTTTGAAGTAGGATTTGTTGTCCGAACGGTGGTAAACTTCTGTAAACGCGAGAAGTTAGCATCACGAAGTGTTTGTGATCTCGTTTTCCTACATCGCGAGTAAAATGTCGAGTGATAAGCTGCCAGATTGTCTTCCTCTGGAAACAATGGATCAAGATCGACTGATCGACCAAATATCCAACATATTGGCATTCGAAAAGAGAGTCTGACTACCACACAAGATCCTGGGTTCGAATCCCAGGGTGGTTGATCTCATGTATAATGAAGAATGAACCACGTTTCAATTAAGGAAGGAAACTAGGTATATAGCAATTGTTTTTACAGCCGTCTGCATG
This sequence comes from Lepisma saccharinum, assembly GCF_977018435.1. Taxonomy (NCBI): domain Eukaryota; kingdom Metazoa; phylum Arthropoda; class Insecta; order Zygentoma; family Lepismatidae; genus Lepisma; species Lepisma saccharinum. The sequence goes on along the minus strand of NW_028143428.1, from coordinate 34,465 downwards.
CTCTATAAGTGTCATGTTACAACATTTGTATATCATTCTGACTTTCTGTGATTTTTCTTCATTTAGCCTCCACCTGCAAATGCGGAAGCTGCTGCTGCTTAGGTGGCTAGGTTTGCTAGACATACAAATATAATTAATCCCTAGTCATACAGCGAATAATACTTATAATATAATCATGAGTTATGGAGAAACAAATAACTTATCAAGCATTTTCTGTTTCTATTTGTTGTGCAGTGGTTAACAAGGTGCATTACGATGCCAGGGGTCCTGGGTTCGAATCCCAGTCTGGGCGTGTGTGTTCATTATGATGGTCCTCTCATCAATTTCACATCACTCATTTTCATCTTCATCTTCACGATTAGCCAAAAAGTGTCAGAAAAGCGAAGTAAAATAAACCAAATCAATCATTTATATATTTCTACATTACGCCACTTTTCTACCTCTTGGGTTAAAGGCGACGATGAGGATGAATGATGAGCCGAAGGAATGGCGATGGGACAGACATGATACAACCATACCTGTCAAATGTCTGAACCTTGGACCTCTGGTTTCGTAGCGTGTTATACTCTTAGGAAGAAAAACTGTAAAAGTGGGGTGAAAAGATGCAAAGTTGTACGATGCATAAAAAGCCATGTTTAGTTCTTCTAAAACCTTCCAATTATCGAGTTCGTGTTTTAAGTCCACCTTATGCACAGTAAGGCTAATCGGGGATCCGAACCACTATGTGCCTCCACCGGGTATCGAACCCGGGACCCCTTGATTGCAAGGCAATGATGCTACCACTGCGCCATCGAGGAGGCCGATAAAAACTTACAATTAGTCAAGGCTTGCGAAGAGTTCTTTCATTCGGTTGCGCGTGGTCATCACATCGAGTCCCATAGTTTCGAGAGCAGAATTTGCTTCCATATCGCTTTCAAGTACTTCCCAAATTGTCCTCACGATGTTGGAACAGCACAGAAATTTTGGAACTAATACAAGCAGGCACATACACAGGGAAGGGGCTCGGGGGCTGCAGTCCTTTCCCGAAATCCTACAAATATCTGATTTTAATAATGTGTAGTAGTAATTAAATTTACTTCATTAACAGGATTAAACATCTTGTATATGGTAAGTTGCAATATACCAAGAAATTCATCTTCAGCACATTTACCCCTCCCCCCAACCTTTTCGTCTTTAGATGGCGGCTGCCGATAAGGAATAATCCCCTTCCGAAATCATATTCTGGCTACCGGCCTGACCACCAGCGATCGAACCTTGAACCTTTCGATTGATTGATTAATTGAACTGGTGTTTTAGGTCCACTTTATGCACAGTAAGGCTAATCGGGACTGGACATACAGTTTAAAGTGAGATCCGAACAACTATGTGCCTCCATCGGGAATTGAACCCAACCAGGTTGTTGAACCTGCCGAACCAAAGACGAGAGCATAATGATTTGAGCATGTGGGAACTTTGTTTTATCCAGTGCCATCATATATTCAGTTTTCCACACACAAATAAGATCAATTTTAAGAAATTAGACGTGTGCATATAATTTCTTATCGTCATCATTTTGCAAGTGAACAATCAGATGCCATAGAACACTCGGGCCCGCCCTTGAACTAAGAGATACCAGATTCGATTCCGGTATGAACTGTATACATGAGATGCCTAGCTTGAACTCATTACGCACAATACTTGTTGCCAATACTTGTAAACCTGGTTCCAGCACTTTATATCTAAAACAACGGAAAAGAGTTTTATCTACTTCTCAATTTTTTTCCAGCAAATTTACAAATCTAAAGACTAATAATATTGTTCTTGGTGTATAAGCCATTAAGCTAATGAGTTCATTCTGCATTTATTTTCCCGAATAATGGCTGTGTATTTCACTAGAGTATATCCGTAGACTGTTGGGGGCTGCAGAAGAAAATGATGTTCCTTTCCAATTTATTGATTGATTGAGTTGGTGTTTTAAGTCCACTTTATACACAGTAAGGCTAATCGGGACTGGTTCTACAGTGTAAAGTGGGATCCGAACCACTATGAGCATCCACCTGGTATCGAACCCAGAACCCCTTGATTACAAGGCGACAATGCTTCCATGCGCCACCGAGGAGGCCCTTGATCCTTTTCTTTCCAAGACTATATATATATATACACACACACATGCATATATAATGTGTGTATACAGCATAGACCTATATGGTGTATAAATAGTTTGTTAATTCATAATAGTTTGATACAAAAAATCTTACGTTTGGGCCCCCCCAAACTTAGCAACCTAGCTACGTCCCTGGTTGGATGATGGACAAAACAAAGGGGGATCATTTGACAGGCCAATTTTTCCAGATCTCATGAAATTATGTGAACATAACATAATTATTTTTATATCCTTCAACTTTACAATATCTTTCACACTGAATAAAAGGTAAATATTATGAGAAAGCATAGTCTGTTAAAGAATTTCTATACTCATATGCAATATATGCAACCTTAAAATTTTGAATCTGATGTTTCGGAACTCTAAACCAAAAATTAGTACTTCTCATGATATATAGCTCATCAGAGGTCATCTGGAGATGCAGCGATGACAAAGTAAAATAATAAAAATATTGCATTTTAAATATTTTAGAGAATACGTAAAAAATAAGTCAGAACATTCCCATATTTGAGCGAAATTAGTGAAGTGACATCATGAAGCAGCTAAAAATATGCAAGAGATTCGCTAAAGTTTAGTGCATTGAAAGGAGAGCTCAGTCCTACCTCCCGTTCCCAACCATCCCGCTATGTTTCCTGTTGAGTGCAATGGTGTCAGGTGGCTCAACTCATCCCAGAATTCTGTGAATCCAAGGTCAATCGACGGCTAGTTTTCCCCACTCTTGAAGGAGACCTTTTTTTTCAGCCCCCATATTTACAAACCCGGCAGAGTTTCTGTGACGTCATGAAGATGAAACTTCTCAGAGTGTCTGCTATTTCCAGCACTGTAGAGCATTCAACACTCTTGTTTTAAAGAGGAAAAACATATTGAAGAACATCGCAACACAACTTACATAGAAGTAATAGTGCATGGAAAAAATTATAAGTAAGCAAAAGCATAAATTTACCCACAGTTAGTGCTGGAAAAAGAGCAACTCTTCATGCATTGTATTTCCTTCATAGTATTTCTCATGTTCATTTTTTGGATCCTGCTGTTCAAATCAGACAGAACCTTTTTCCTAGCACATCTTATCTTAACACTAGGGATGGCCAAAAGTATCAGAATTCCGAAAAATTTAAAATCTCGATTCAGAAATTTTACTATCCAGATTTCGGAGGCAATCTGATTTTCGGATAGAAAGGTGTAACAATTTTTCCATTTTTGATGTAAACATTTATTAACAAAGTTTCATCTTCCTCATCTTACGATTATATACTCCGTAGAAGAAAAAAATCTGGATTTGACCATCCCTACTTCACATGTCATGTACGAACACTGTTATCGTCATCAATGTAGGAATGGCACCTTTTTTCAGTATCTTGTTTGGTGTAATTTCTAGTAATTCGGATTTTAAATCACTTTCGTACTACAAGTTAAAAAATGTTAGCAACCTGAAATTTTGTATTTTCGATAGGATTTGCTATCCCAATTTTTCAGAACTTCTCATCGGATAATAATATATGGTAAAGAAACTCAGAATTTTCTTCAGATAATGTGGACACGCGTTTATGGCACTGTGAGAGAATACCACTCGGATACTAGAATATAAGTCGCAATACATAACTCATGACCTTGGCATTTAAAGATTGACCCCGACATTTGGCAAGCCTTGCGATGACTACGTAAAAATGTCATGACATTTCTTCACAAGTTCTTGCAATTATGAAAAATATCCTTTTGTTTGTTCAGATTTTTCACACGTATATTAGAACCCTCAGCAGCTCAAGTTTATAATAATACACTACCACTGTTCATACTTGCACCTTTATATCCAGTTTATGTATGTTAGACTCTATTACAAAAATACAGCATTATTTACCACTAATTGATTTTGAAGATCTGTCTGTCTGAACTTTAATGCAATTTACTCCACAAGTCATTTGAGTACTGTTGGTTTGACTTCAAATTATCCAACTGACTTCATAGGTTATTTTCTCATTTATATATATATTATACTGTGGTTCCTTTTATTTATTCCTGTGAAATGTTAAGAGTTAATTTTTGAAATGATAATAATGGTAGACCAAAACATGGCCTATAATATAGAACCAAATTATTATAAATGCCATTATTGGTTATATTACTATTATATAGAACCCCAGTGTTTATGATTGATGTAGTTAAATTTCTTGCATTGATTTTGCCAGTCTTAAAGTTCTTGTCCTTTCACAGATTGCAGTTTATAACTGTGGTCCTTTAATGTTGTTAGCCACTATTCAGAAGTTTAAATTATACGTATTGATCACTAACATACTATTACATTCAAACAGAAATTTGTCTTGGATGCTGATGGGCACCCCTAATTTCAAGTACCCCCTCCCCATTCTCACCATGATGCTGGGTAACACTGAAATTTTGTTACCTTCCAACAGGGATTGTACCTGGGACTACTTGTATCAAAGACTACACAGCAGGTCATTTTGCCATTGAATGTCCCTCAGGGTGTTTGGACTACAATGATTGTGACAAGGCTTACTGAGTAAATTTACGAGGTGTGGCAATAAAGAAACCGGACTCATGCTCTAACCCTTTAATGAAAAATGTCAGGCAATTGAAACGTTGTCCCCTCCCTGATCCCTACACTGCTCCATACAAATTTTCCACTGTTGGAAGCAGTGCTGCAGATCATCTTGTGTTATGTTGTTTAAGAGTTGTGTCGCTTTTGCTTTCACTGCATCCACAGACTGGAACCTCGTTCCTTTGAGGGCAGACTTGACTTTCGGGAAGAGAAAAAAGTCACACGGTGCTAGGTTTGGCAAGAACGGTGGATGTTCCATCACTGGAATGTTGTTTTGCGCCAAATACCTCTTCACAGATATCGCGTTGTGTGCTGTGACGTTGTCCTGATGAAAAATCCATGAGGCATTCTTCCACATGCCTGGTTTCCTTCATCGCACATGTTCATGGAGGGTCTTCAAAACATTTGTATAATAAACCTGATTGACAGTCTGACCTTAAGGCACCCCAGATATCAAAAAAAGACAATCATCATTGCTTTGAATTTGGACTTGCTCATGTGCGCTTTCTTCTTTCTAGGGGATTGGGGGCTCTTCCAATGCATGGATTGTCGCTTAGTCTCTGGATCATCCAAGTTTCACCACACATAATTACGTTTTGGAGGAAATCAGTATCATTTGCAATGTTTTCAAGAATGTCAGCACAGCAATTCACTCGATGCTGCTTTTGCTTGGGTGTGAGGATTTTTGGCACCACTTTAGCAGACAGCTTTGTCATGCTCAGTTCATCGTGCAAAATCTGTCTAATGGTTTCCTTATTGATGCTGGTAAGTTCATAAATTGCTCAAATGCTCAGGCAGTGGTCTCTTCAAACAACTCTACCGAATTTCTCCACATTCTCTTACATTTTCCGTGGAAGGACGGTCCGATTTTGGATCATCCCCTACTTCTTCCCTCCCTTCGTTAAACTTCTTACACCACTCAGACACTTGCGTGCGAGATAGACACTGATCACCGTAAACTTCTGTCAATAAATTGTAAGTTTCTGTGGCAGATTTTCCCAGTTTTGTGAGGAAGTTGATATGTACACATTTTTCCACTTTAGCACTTAGCATGATTCTGACGGAGCTCGCACACACATGATCCTCATCTAACAATGGTTACGGCCAGACTACGTGCCTGCGTGAAACTTTGTGTGCAGGTAGAGGCGAGTCCCCAAGTCAATGTCCTGCCCTTCTCTTTGTCATCGATGTGACCTGAACCAAGAAAAAATATCAGTCTGGTTTCTTTATTGCCACACCTCGTACACCAACTCTTCTTGATATATAGGTATCAGTTCAGTTCTAGATGTAAGTTTTTTAGGGTAATAATTTAAGTACTTGAAAATGCCATGGATTCAGGGATCGCCATTAAAGTGTTTGCTAGGCTTCCCTCTTCCCATAGAAACCACAGTGCATGCTAGCTTGGCTTACAGATCAGCCTGTGTCTAAGTTGAGTCACAAAATAATCCTGCTGTGTTACTGGTTCATAAACCACAAGATTTACAGTTGTTTTTTTTTAAACTGGAGGGGTTTATAAAAAGATAAGCGTATTCCACATGAAACACAGCTGAAGTCTCTTCACATCTAGAGATGTTCACCAGATGCACTGCAGTTTATTTTGTCGTGAAGTGACCCGCTAATTCGTAAAGCATCCCATTTTGATAATACTTACATCCCCTTTTTATTTGTCAGTTCCATTTAACATAGCAGAAGAAAAAAGATTAATATGTTATAGGTAGGGCTGTGCTGATACCCATGTCTGTGTACTGATCGGTATCGGAAGTATCAGTTGGAATTTATTTAGATATACAGGCTGATATTTTTCCTGAATTTTGGTCTTTCACGGGCTCATCAAAAATACCATGCAACACTTTTGCAGCGTCTAATTATCCTGGAAATTTTGCAAAATTCGAAGTTTCTTTTTATCCAGTTTTATGTGAAAAAACTATATTTTATGATAACATAACATGTAACTTAATATTCTCATGCAATTCTTGAATATTTTAAAGCAAAAATCTTGGTAAATTGAAGCATATAATTAGAGTAAAATACTTACACTAATATTAATCAATATTTTGAACAAATTTTATTAAAATTTTCAAGTATAGGTGGGAATCTGTGATAATATCAGCATCGATTCGAAGTGGTTCAGCTCAGCCCTAGTTCGTTACCATTCAAACTGTAATAGTTGAACTTTTTAATTTTTTATAAAATTTGAACAAAAATATTGAATTGATCGAAACTGATTATTTTATGGAACACATTTCAATTACTATGTTTATATAGGTAATTGCAAATTAATTGATACCATTTTGAACAAATGGCCTTCCCTCGCTAATAATGGTACTTGAACATTGAGAAGCAATTTCAAATGTTCATGACAAGCATATTCCATTCCAACTATTTCTACCAATCTACCAGTGTTTTGTTTAGGGATATTCTTTACCACTTAATGGGATAATCAAAATATATAATTTAATTCTGAAGTCCACTTTTGCTACAGAGTTAATAAAAAATACCTTGCACGTTATACAAGCTACCTGAACTCGAGATAGTATTGGGAGTGATTATCAACAAATAAATGAATACTGCTATTTTAGTATTGGCTCCATTCTGTGTATAAGTAAAAACCTTAAACTTCTGGAATTGTGATAATACCGAAAAACATTGATTGTTGCTACAAAGTGATTATAAGTAGATAAAATGATGTGCTTTGATGACATGCAAAACAATTCATATATTTGAAGTTGCGCATTCTTGAAGTTATGTCCGATTTTTTGTGAAGGTTTAGAATACAAGATGTTGTCCCAAATATTTGAAAATTGACTCAAGTCTATTTCTGGTATGACAATCTATTTCAGTTAATTGTTTACAATAAAAAAAGGATGTTTGCGATGTGATTTTAAAATTTCCCATTAACTGTCCTTTTTCACAGTCATTAACTTTGCAATGAAGGGACAAAAGGCACATTGTTTTTTTTTATCCTATCAATCAATACAATATTGGTAAATTTTATATCTGTAGTCTTTTAGTAAAAATTTCATAACTGTCGATTTCTAAAATATAATAAACAACAAATACAGTGTAACCTCAATTACATGTTCTTAGTATACCTGTAGATAGAGAAGTTAAAATACAAAAAGTATACAATGTTGTTAAAAATATATATAAAATCGAGGTTCTAGTGTATACAGTGGTACTACTACTTTTCCTGCAGTCTTCCCAAAGGTTGCAAAAACATATAACAATGCTTACTTGCATGGAACATACCCTGCATCATTAGTTTTTAGTGATGGGCTATTGGAAAATGTACTATTATAGGATATGATCATACTTGGTGCTTTTTTTCTGGACATAATGTTCCAGTACTGTTTATAAGTTCATTTAATACTCACACAAAACGACAATCATGAAAAGCTACTCATATGAACCACTAAAAAGAAAATATTTTGATGTATGATCAAATATTGCTTCATATTTATATATATTATTCTTATTTAATTGCAATGGCTATTAGATTCATTTTCAACTAAGGAAAAAAGATGCCTGTACAGCATACAGCCACCCAGAAAAAAAAGCACTGGTAATACGATCAACAGAAAGTGTCAATTTACTAAAAAATAGTAGGTTGTAAAGGATATTTTATACGGATGGTTTCATATATTTTGGTAAGTACTTTTGCTCCCCCCCACCCCCATCAATCATCTTCCCACAAAAAGGACCATAAATATGCCGCTTCCAGTTCAGTATTTTATTCCTTAGAAAATGCATGGTTTACTGCATTCTAGTGTATTAAGTTACATCAGTATTTAGGTATTTTTCAAATGCTTTTTAAAACACTATGTACTGTATTTGGACATAAAGACTGAATCAGTTTGTAAGAAATAACGAAATGAGGTGTGTACATAGTGTATCACATGTTGTCAAAATTGTCATTTGTGGTGCTATTGCTCTTGTACTGAAAACTTAGTACTTTTATAATGTTTGTACAATTTGTTAGTTTTGAAAATAGAACTTCTGCACTCAAATGTTTGTTTCTGTACATGAGAGGTGTTCAAATCATGATCTGCCAAACCTTATTACGAGTGACCAGTGTATAATTCTGTGTATAAAGTACAGTTCTTATTACATAATGTTGAACATGTTTACAAGACTTTGTTTAATGTAGTTCATAGTTTCCAACTGACCTGTGGTGTTTCCACCCTGTGGACCAAGTTCGGATTAGCCTATACGAAAATGATCAGAAAGAAGTATTTTTTCTCCTTACAATTAAATCCTGGAATCTAACAATTGTACTTTCCATTTGGTGAATTAGAATTTTTTTCTCTCCAATTAATGGTTTTAAAGTCTTAAATAGCAAAGCTGATCAAAAAACTATGCTCATGCACTGGCAATGTCTGCCCATTAGTGCCAATTATTGTGTCTCAACATTTAAGATATGATAGCCTCTCTCCTGCCTGTATGTTGCTATGGACAGGAGCTTTCCAAGTACATAATAAGAATTTTATTTCCTAAACAGTATACAAGATATGGTTACATAGAACGATTATTATTTTATGTATACGGATAAAAGTAGTCAAACTACTTTCGGAGGTATGCGCTTATGCCCTGGTACCTGAAAATTAACCCAGGGCGTCAGTTCCGTGAATTTTTTACGGATTCCCCCGCTTTTCTTTGATTCATCCTTGATTTCCATTTTTTTTATTACAATAATTCACTGTGACATTGGCAAGAATGTCCCAGTGTGAAGAACCAAATTTGTTCGGTTTTCGTGAACAAAGTTGGTTTCACATCATTCTACAAGGTAAGAAGATTAAGATAAAGGTTAGAATTAGTAGGAAGTAAATAAGTGTTAGTGTTTAACATTAATATTATTTATGATCACAGATACTAAATTACATAAGTGTGTAGTTGGGTGGGTAATGTTTTCTTAGGATAAGTTTTATTGTGTGTTGTGTGCATTAGTGTTGATGGATGAGATGAGGAATAGACATTAACACGATTCCATGAATGTTAAGCAGGGTCTATGTTCTAGCATGTTATGTTTGAGATAGTGAGAGTATTATTGGCTTTGAGATGTACGTATTAATAGTAGGAAGAGATATGAAAGAACGAGTTGTACCTGATGCAAGGAGACTTGCGGGAGACCAGCAAGAGTTGGTCGGACTGGGATGAACATCGGTACGACGGTTGGTACCCGGGACATCATCAGGAAGGGAAGAAGTAGGGAGATTTCCTGGGAAGTATCGGGTACATTAGTACGTTCGGTAGTGGAAATATAGAGAATTGTCAAGAATCAGTGAGAGAAGTTTGCAGTGTGTTTGGTAACGAGAATAAAGAAGGGGGTGTAAGATTACAGTTTAAGAAAGAAACTAAAAAGAAAAATCTGGGTTAAATTCGGTTGGTTCCTGGGTCGAGTCCTTGCAGTGTTATCCTTTGCCTTTCTCCAGGGAGGCATAACCTTTTTTTGGTTTTGGCGTATCACTGTCTTGTGTATTAGTGTCTCCTTCTTGATGTTCCTGTGGGAGGTTCTGCTTCATTATCCTCTTGGTGATCTTAGTCCTAAGGAGGGATGTCCTGTTGTTGAGTTTGTCGAAGGTGGATTCTTTGTGATCTTCTGGGGGGTATATTACATTCCGGAGGTAGGGGTTGAATGGGGAGGTGAGTGATGCCGGATTTGAAGAGGGAATGTTCCTCTTTCGACACCAGGTTTGTTAAGTCGTTTAGTAACGTAATGTACTCGGGATTTCTTATTAACTGGTACGTGTTGAAGTTTGGTAGCTTTTGTCTTAAATCTTCGATTTGTTTGTTTGATGTCTGGCAAAAGAAGGCTTTATGTTCCGGTGTGTCCGTCTCGGTTTTACATTTCAGGCATTTATCAGTCTGTCTGAGGTTGTGCTTATTTAGGTGTTGACCGTAGGGACCGTGTCCCGTTAGGAAATGTATGAGACCTCTCGTGGGATGGAAATGGTCCATCGAAAGTCGTTCTTTTATGTTTGGAAGGAAGCTGTGAAGTCTCCTTCCTTGCGTAGCTTGTGTCCATTCCTGTTGCCAGACTCTAAGCAAGTGGTTGTAAATTTCTGGTACCGTGGCAGGGCGTATTCCAATTAGTTTATAGATTTCGTCCTCTTGTCCATTTCTAAAGTAATATTTTGATGCTCTAGTTTTAATAACGATTTCAATAGGCTGTAGGCCCTCAATCATGAGAAGAGCCAGGGTTGAGGTTGTTCTGAATGCACCCGTGAGGCGAAGTATCACTTTGCGTTGTGAAGATCTCAATCTGTTTTTAATGTACTGTTTACTGGTTTCCATGGCCCACAGGGGCGAGCCATAGGAAATAATAGAATTATATATGGTAATGAGATATGTTTTTATGTGTGATAGTGGAAGGTTGTAGTTTGCAGAACTCAATGTGGCTAGACTGTTTATAGTTGTTTCGGCCTGGGTTGTTGCCAGGGCTATGTGTCTGTTAAAAAACATCTTCTCTTGAAGAGTAATACCAAGGTATTTAGCTTATCTTACTCTTTTTAAGTTTCTTTCTCTGAGTTTGATTTGAGGGTTTCTTTGTAACTTCCCCTTAAGGATAATATAATGAGTCTTTTCCGAAGCTATTTTGAGTTTAGCATGATCACACCAATCGGATAGCATATTGGTTGCAGTAGATGCTTTATCTTCGATTTCCCTTCTTGAGTTACCGGAAGTGAGCATGATAATGTCATCCGCATAAGCTATGATCTGGTCTATGTCTGGATGGTCTTGTAGTTTCATAAGCGCAGGCTCCAAGTTAGTATTCCAAAGCTCGGGTCCCAGAATGGAACCCTGAGGACAACCTTTTGACGTGATCTTACTCATTTGTAGATCCGGATATTTGATGCTAACTTTTCTGTTAGAGAAATAACTTTTCAGAAGTAGGAAGAGTGTACCTGGGCAGTTCATATTTTTAAGTGTTTGAAAAAGGCTGGGCCATCACAAGTTGTCAAATGCCCCGCCGATGTCCATCATAATTCCAACCATGTACTTGTTGGAGTGTTTTGTGTTGTAGACGATAGCAGGCGTAATGCATCGTCAGTGCATTTACCTTTCGTGAACCCAAATTGTTTCCCTGATATGGGTTTGAGCAGGCGAAATTCTTTGAGTCTTTTTAGGATAAGTTTCTCGAAGAGTTTTCCCAAAACGTTGAGAAGGCATATTGGTCTGCATGAATTGACCCTGGTTTCATCTTTATTTGGATGTTAGTAGTGTCACAAATATGCCTTCTAGGCCAACTCTGATTTCTTGACCACACGACCACCAAAACCTGAAAAACTCACTTTCTCTCCACGTTCCGCGCCTCATTTATTGCGCTGACGATGTTTCACAGCGTAGAAAAGCAGTGATGAGTGAAATTCACTCTCTCATCCTCTCATCCTTTGAAGGATGAGTGCACCTTATCGTAATTTTCCAAGTCCGGGACCAATGTTTATATATCGTGACCTTTGTAAACCTCTCTCGGGGGAACGATGTGCCACACACGCGCGCGTGCCTCTCATTATTTCCGTATTGTGACGCAAACAAACAAATAATAATTGTTGTTTTTTTAGGATCCCTGGCCCCTATAACCTCGCCAGGGGTGCGTGGTGCCCAACCAAAAAAAGTAAAGGTTCTCTAACGGCTGCGGTTATAGATTACCACACCTCTATAGAGTTTCACATGTTTTTTTTTTTCTCAAAGATCGTATGGGACACCTCTGTTTGTCAAAAATTCGAGATATTTGCAATTTAAGATTTTTTTAAACGCTGTGGACTTAGAAAATTTTTGATTGATGAAAAAATTGGTTCCATGATGACATATGTTTATTTTGGTATGGGTGGACAGAGGACACCGAGACTCGACCAACGCACTAAACCCGATCTTTCTACAACTATTTGTTCAAAAGTTACGAGTGATCAAAATTTTGGAGGGTGGGCTAACTTCTTACCTCTTGACCTCAGGACCACCAAAACTTGGTACACGTATTCTCCACCTCCAAAATCGACAGGGGGGGTAGCTTTGCTACCGGAATGGGGGTGTTTTTCGATATATTTTTTCGATAACTCTTACCATTTTCGAGATATTTGCAATTTAAGATTTTTTTAACGCTGGACTTAGAAAATTTTCGGAACATTTTTTTTGGTTCCATGACAACCTACGCAAATTTTGTTATGAGAGGACAGAGGACACCGAGACGATGCTAACGCAAGAAATCCCAGCTCTCTATGATTATTTTTTTCGAAAGTTACGAGTGATCAAAAACATTTTTTGGCAATTGGCCCACCCTTGACCTCCAAGAACCTCCGAAAACTTGGTACACGTACTCTGCATCACCAAACTCGACAAGAGGGTCAACGGGAAGGATATTTGCGTTATCTCTTACTGTTTTCGAGACATTTTGCAATTTAACGCTGGACTTGGAAAATTTTCGACAGATGGAGGTCAAATTTGGTTCCATGACGACCTATGTTTATTTTGGTATGGGAGGACAGAGGACACCGAGACTCGACCGACGCACTAAACCCGACCTCTCTACGACTATTCGTTCAAAAGTTACGAGTGATCAAAGTTTTGGGAGGTGGGCTAACTTCTTACCCCTTGGCCCCAGGACCACCAAAACTTGGTACACGTATTCTATACCTCCAAAATCGACAGGGGGGGTAGCTTCGCTACCGGGATGGGGGTGTTTTTCGATATATTTTTTCGATAACTCTTACCATTTTCGAGATATTTGCAATTTAAGATTTTTTTAACGCTGGACTTAGAAAATTTTCGATACATTTTTTTTTTTGTTCCATGACGACCTATGTTTATTTTGGTATGGGAGGACAGAGGACACCGAGATTCGACCGACACACTAAACCCAACCTCTCTACGCGTACTCTACGTCACCAAAAAAAAATCGACAAGAGGAGATTTTTCGATAACTCTTATTGTTTGCAAAATACTTAGGTTTTTTTTGATAGACGACAACGACGGAGTCATCAATGAGTAAACGTCTGAACTCGGTGAACAAGTCAACTTCTGCAAACATTCCCCGAGTGTGCGTGCGACGCGTGCGTGTGTGTATATGTGACGTCGACCTGTTAAGAATGTCACGTCAATAATACTATAGTTCAAATCACAAACCCTGACACCTTCTGTAAACAAAACCACCTGCATGCAGAAAGCATTGCAAACTCATAGAAGTAAAATAATCCACACGAAAATCCAGCGTTGTTACAGGATTTATTACGTAAGGTAAAACAATGGCAAATTTGTAGTATGGGATACGCTGCAAATGACGTCTCACTTTAAACCCAATGCTTTTTCTTTTGTACTTATTGCTTCACCTTTATGATTAACTCTTTGCACCAGTAATCAGTTCCCATAAATTTTGGCTTTTTTTTTTTTTTTGCATGCGAATTGAATATATTTTACTTGCATCTCTTTAGACAAAATGATATAACATGGTAATGTATATTTCTAAGGATGATATAGATAGGAGTGTATTTGAAATTTGTTTGTAGATTTTATGTAAATTGTATCTTATGTAAATAAAATATATAATGGGCATAAACAGCCATATGCAATGCTGTAAGTCTAATAAATATATTGATGATGATGACAAAGAAAGTTAGTAAATTTATTGCGGTTGGAAACTTTGACAAGCATCCTAATAACGATTTTTGTTCCGCCAAATAGAGTGCACTTCGTAAAATAACTTGGTGACATGGCAAGGCAAGATAAGTGTGAACATTTTGTAGTAATATGCATTGTAACTTTCAATGAGCTTAGAGATTCGTGTACATAATAATATTTTATAACATTGGTTATTTTCTAAAAATAATCATGTGAACAGCAAGGAAGTAGTGCAACTTAGTAATATTGCCTGACTTATCCTTAGAAAAATAACATGCCGAGTTCTGTGCGTGCGGGAAGGTCTCAGTGTTCTCCGAACTTGTTTTCAAAACACCAGCAAGGACAGCCTTTGAAAAGGGGTGAGAAACAGATTCTACTCAATATTTATGTAACGTTCTGTCAGTGGTATCCTGAGAAACCAGTAAATGAAGTGGCTAAGTTGGTATCCCAGTGCAGTGGTGTGTCAGTGTCTGCAGTTTTAAGGGTTATGAAAGAGAGAATGACCGGGAGAGTAACAATGTATGCGGCTGCATATTCGTCTGAAGTTTTGAGAGCGGGTTCTCACATTCAGAGGCTCTTATATAAAATGAATAGGTGCGGCGAACTATGAGTGTAACAGCAGATGATTGCGGTCATGGATCAGCTGACGCGGAGTGATACATCGAATCGGTGACACCGTTTGTTTACAGAAGGTGTCGGGGTTTGTGATTTAGACCTTAGCTTGGATTAGAGATTGATGCGCTTATGTATGTGTGTAAACATTAAGGCATTGACTTGTTAAGAATGTTACATCAATAATACTGTCTCGGGAATGTTATGCTCTTTTTTTTCTCTATAAAAAAGAGAAATTTGTGTTGATTGTTTGGTTAAAAAGAATTTCCTAATTATTTGTTTTGTTTGCATAAAGATTGATACACTTACAGCTATATATGTGCATTAACTTGTTAAGAATATCACATCAATAATACCGCCTCGGAAATGTCATGTCCTCTTCCTCTATAGAAGGTCATATAAAATGTGCTAATTGGTTGGCTAAGGGGGATTTCCTGATTAGTAAATTGTGGTTATAAATACGTACGTATAAAGGTTTTGCTAATATGGAATGCTAAAGCTCAGTACTTGGCTCTCTCAGGGATTCGAATTCTATTAGGTTAAACAGCATAGAAATTTCACAGCAAGAATTCTCATATTTACTGACGATATTCTTAACAACCTGTGTTGTGATTCCACTATAAACTGTATACAAAATATGCAGTCCCTAGAATGAGATGGACGAGGCTTATGAACCTCGACCTATACAGTTGTACAATCTGACAATGAATGGATGTTTTTTTTATTAAGCATAGCAGAGTGTTTTCGCTTATTTTAATATCAGGCAACAATGTTAGAAAGTGGCCCCCCCAAGAATACAATTTAAAATCACTAATGTGATATGAACTTTTTTTTTTTTTTTTACTTGTGTGTATTTGAATATGAAAGTGAGGTACTTTAAATAATTGAGGGGAACAATCACAAATAAGCTTGCAACGGTATTGGGAGGGGTCACGAGTTCAAACTTCAGACGATTTCTGTTAATCTGCTAAGGCGATATCAGTACGAAAATTTGTAAAAAAGAAGAGGCAATTTTAGCTAATGGCAACGATGAGGATGAATAATGATAATTATGATGAAATTGATGTGTGGCACTTAGAAAACAAAAACTTCAAAGTGTATTGCACCAACAGCTACCCCCTCCCCAAATACAAGGCAGTTAACAGAGGTGTATTTTTGTTGGTTTACGAGTCTGAGGGCTTAAGTTAGTATGTTCACTATAGCTATACATATTAAAAAATGAAATGACCTGAGCAATAAAATATAACAATACCGATTCTGGCTTTTTGTCGGATGACGTAGTGGTAACGTTGTTGCAATCCCACACCCTGATGGCGTATAGACTTAAATGTTTTGCATAATATGAAATATTGTTAATGGGAATGTGTTGTTTCTAATGTTCAATATAGAAAGCAGATAACAAGAAAAAAGAAGAAAAGAAATGTTGGAGGTAGATACGGAGCCTCAACCCGAACACATATATGATCAGATAGGATGTCAACAATGCATTCATAACTAACATGTGATTATTCAAAAATTGAAATAGTGCAGTGGGAAACAATCAACTAACTAACTCTCTAGGCTTTTTAAACCCGAAGAGAGCAAAATACAAGCACAAGCGTAAATAATTAAATAAGTTCGAATCTTTTGATCTAGGTATGGATGCAGACAGGTACTAAGTTTTGTGTGTGAACACAATTGATAATGGAAAATCCCCTTCAATATAATAGCATAGTGGTAATGTTGGTCTTGCCTCGTTCCTATCGATAACATAGTGGTTACACGAAAGAAAGAAATAAAAAAAAAATTAAAACACTGTCCCCTATTAAGAAATATTTCTCGAAATTATTCAACTACTTTTTTCTCTTCCTATCTTCGTAACTAAAAAAAATGTTTTGTCAAATGTTTGGATGACTATGAAAATATTGAAACATATGATGTAATAATAAAACGTTGTTGCATTGTAATCAAATGAATTCGTTGAATATGTAGAATATGGTAGGATATATCTTAAAATGTTAGAAGCTTCCAAAAAAAAAAAAAAAAAAAAACTCCTGTAGGATTTTCCGTGTAGCAGTGAGACACACTAACTAACTAACTAAGTAACTAACTCCCTAGCCTTCTTAAACCCGAAGGTTCAGCAACACAGGCCTTCTATTTGTCCCTATCTTGAGCAAGTTCTATATAATCTTTTCCATCCCTACCGATTTTCTTTAGGTCCATCTCAACGTTGTCCCTCCATCTTCGTCTTGGTCTTCCTACAGGTCTCTTAAGTAGGCTTAATTTAGGAAATGCATGTTACTTTTTTCTTCATAAACTTTTGTCTTCTCGTTTAATATCTAAGAAACTAAATGTTAAAATATACAAAACAGTAATTTTGCCTGTGGATGCGAAAACTTGATCCCTTGCATTGACATTGAGAGTATTTGAAAATAAGATTCTTAGGAAAATATTTTAAAAGGGGATGAAGAAACAAGTGAATGGTGAAGGTTACATAATTTAGAAGTACATATAATTTATGTTAGTTTCCAAGTATTATTAGATTGATGATTAAATCACAAATACTTAGGTGGGCACGAATGAGAAAGGAGATTTTACAGGAATCTTGTTGGGAAACCTGATGGTAAAGGACCAAAACGAAGATGGAGATGAATCTAAAAGAAATCTGTAAAGATTGTAATAGAATACATATAAATTTTGCTCAGGATAAGTACAAATTGAACTGTAACCACGAATTTTCAGAATCAAGAGTGCTAGAGAATTAATTAATATTTAATGTAATAAAGGTAGTAATATAGTATTCTTATTGAGAAGAGAATTTCTACAAAACTTATTTTTCCTCGTACGTTTACTAATAGCAGTTACATTTGACATGTTTGACTAATTGCGAATCAACGTATGGAAGCTATTGGAAGCAGTTTGAAGACTGAAATGGCTATGCAAGGACACTTATTATAATGTTAATATTTTAGTATAATGTTTTGGGAATTGCTTCTCGATAATGTTTGGTATTTAATTTAATCTGTTGTTAGATAAAATACATAATTATTAGAATTTAACGATGGAAAATATGAACAGCGAATAAATGATACGTTTGACTAATCGTGAAGATGAGTATCACAGTACGTTTTTATCGTTCTTATATAAACGTTGAAACGTTTAAGAACGTATAAAGGTGAAGCAATAAGTACAAAAGAAAAAGCATTGGGTTTAAAGTGAGACGTCATTTGCAGCGTATCCCATACTACAAATTTGCCATTGTTTTACCTTACGTAATAAATCCTGTAACAACGCTGGATTTTCGTGTGGATTATTTTACTTCTATGAGTTTGCAATGCTTTCTGCATGCAGGTGGTTTTGTTTACAGAAGGTGTCAGGGTTTGTGATTTGAACTATAGTATTATTGACGTGACATTCTTAACAGGTCGACGTCACATACAGGCACACTCGGGGAATGTTTGCAGAAGTTGACTTGTTCACCAGAAGTTGACTTGTTCACCGAGTTCAGACGTTTACTCATTGATGACTCGGTCGTTGTCGTCTATAAAAAAGAACCTAAGTATTTTGCAAACAATAAGAGTTATCGAAAAATCTCCTCTTGTCGATTTTTTTTTTGGTGACGTAGAGTACGCGTAGAGAGGTTGGGTTTAGTGTGTCGGTCGAATCTCGGTGTCCTCTGTCCTCCCATACCAAAATAAACATAGGTCGTCATGGAACAAAAAAAAAAAAAAAAATGTATCGAAAATTTTCTAAGTCCAGCGTTAAAAAAATCTTAAATTGCAAATATCTCGAAAATGGTAAGAGTTATCGAAAAAATATATCGAAAAACACCCCCATCCCGGTAGCGAAGCTACCCCCCCTATCGATTTTGGAGGTATAGAATACGTGTACCAAGTTTTGGTGGTCCTGGGGCCAAGGGGGTAAGAAGTTAGCCCACCTCCCAAAACTTTGATCACTCGTAACTTTTGAACGAATAGTCGTAGAGAGGTCGGGTTTAGTGCGTCGGTCGAGTCTCGGTGTCCTCTGTCCTCCCATACCAAAATAAACATAGGTCGTCATGGAACCAAATTTGACCTCCATCTGTCGAAAATTTTCCAAGTCCAGCGTTAAATTGCAAAATGTCTCGAAAACAGTAAGAGATAACGTAAATATCCTTCCCGTTGACCCTCTTGTCGAGTTTGGTGATGCAGAGTACGTGTACCAAGTTTTCGGAGGTTCTTGGAGGTCAAGGGTGGGCCAATTGCCAAAAAATGTTTTTGATCACTCGTAACTTTCGAAAAAAATAATCATAGAGAGCTGGGATTTCTTGCGTTAGCATCATCTCGGTGTCCTCTGTCCTCTCATAACAAAATTTGCGTAGGTTGTCATGGAACCAAAAAAAATGTTCCGAAAATTTTCTAAGTCCAGCGTTAAAAAAATCTTAAATTGCAAATATCTCGAAAATGGTAAGAGTTATCGAAAAAATATATCGAAAAACACCCCCATTCCGGTAGCAAAGCTACCCCCCCTGTCGATTTTGGAGGTGGAGAATACGTGTACCAAGTTTTGGTGGTCCTGAGGTCAAGAGGTAAGAAGTTAGCCCACCCTCCAAAATTTTGATCACTCGTAACTTTTGAACAAATAGTTGTAGAAAGATCGGGTTTAGTGCGTTGGTCGAGTCTCGGTGTCCTCTGTCCACCCATACCAAAATAAACATATGTCATCATGGAACCAATTTTTTCATCAATCAAAAATTTTCTAAGTCCACAGCGTTTAAAAAAATCTTAAATTGCAAATATCTCGAATTTTTGACAAACAGAGGTGTCCCATACGATCTTTGAGAAAAAAAAAAACATGTGAAACTCTATAGAGGTGTGGTAATCTATAACCGCAGCCGTTAGAGAACCTTTACTTTTTTTGGTTGGGCACCACGCACCCCTGGCGAGGTTATAGGGGCCAGGGATCCTAAAAAAACAACAATTATTATTTGTTTGTTTGCGTCACAATACGGAAATAATGAGAGGCACGCGCGCGTGTGTGGCACATCGTTCCCCCGAGAGAGGTTTACAAAGGTCACGATATATAAACATTGGTCCCGGACTTGGAAAATTACGATAAGGTGCACTCATCCTTCAAAGGATGAGAGGATGAGAGAGTGAATTTCACTCATCACTGCTTTTCTACGCTGTGAAACATCGTCAGCGCAATAAATGAGGCGCGGAACGTGGAGAGAAAGTGAGTTTTTCAGGTTTTGGTGGTCGTGTGGTCAAGAAATCAGAGTTGGCCTAGAAGGCATATTTGTGACACTACTGATGTTTCTTGATGATTATTAAGTTTGCTTCCTTCCAGGTTTCTGGGAATATCTTCTGAATAAGGCACTCATTAAATAGTTGAGTAATGTAAGGCGTAAGTACTGGGGTGATTTCTTGTATTATTTCCACAGGAATTCCGTCTGGTCCCGGGGACTTCTTCATTTTCATGCTGCCTATTTCGTTTTCTACTTCCTGGGTAGTGAAAGGTAATATTGGTGATTCTGGATATGGCTGGTGATAGATTTTTCTTGTATCCTTATTTTCATCGCTGTCGTTTTCAGGTTTGTCGTCTGGTATGAGATTTTTCATTAAGAAGTTGATGGTTTCTTCCAGGTCCTTTGTCATATTCGTGTTGTTCTCGTCATTAATTAAGGTGGAAATAGTTTGCGGTTTTTTTATTTTGCCGGTAGCGATTTTATACGGGGTGCCCCATTTATTTATTTCCAGACGTTTTTCGATGAAGATATTCCATTGTTGTGTCTTATAATTTAGTAGCTCGGTTTCGTATTGCTTTTTTTTGGCACGGTAAATCTGGAGGTTGGCATTTCTGTATTGTGCGATGATGGATTTTTGATATAGTTTCCTGGCTTTTTGAATTTGTTTCTTAAGGTTGGTTAGTTCCTTTGGTTATTTCTGGGTGTTGAATTTTCAATTGCTTGTCTGATGTTTGCAGAGAGTTCCTCTGCGAGCATGTTGAGTGATTTTTGTTGGTCTAATTGTTCAGGGATAATGAAGTTTTTCTAGGAATTTTTGATGATCGATTTTTCTCCAGTTCAATATGTTCTCCTGGTCTGTCTGTTCAAGCTGATGTTGCCTGTAGATTAAGTCGAATAGTATTAAGTTGTGATCGCTTGTTGTGGCGAGATCTATAACTTTCCAGTTTTGGACATCGCCCAAGGCCCTTGCATTCGTGAGTGTTAGATCAATGTTGCTTGAGGCGCCCGCCCTTCCCCTGTAGGTGGGGGGATTATCTGGCTGATTTTCGACTTGTAGGTTGTGCTCAGAAATGAATTCCTCCATGGCTACCCCCTTGGTGTCAGTTTCTTGGCTGTACCACCACGGAGAGGAGGAGTTCGTGTCAGCTGTGATTATGATCTTGTAGTTTTTGTACGCATTGCAGATCAGATCGATTTTTTCCAGATATGGGTCTATGTCATGGCTGAATTGAAAATAACTATTTATTAGGATCCAAGAACCATGCTCGGAAGATATTTGAGCGCAATTTATGTGTGTGTCACAAAATTGTGCTATTTTGGTGATTGTTAGATTTCTGTTTAGGTTAATTATTGCTGCCATGGTTTGATTGCGGTCCTGAATTGTGTGAACGTTGAGTGGTATGTAGGGAATTTTGTTTTTGGATGTGTATGGTTCTTGCATGAGAATTATGTCAATGTATTGCTCTTTGCAGTAATTGATTGTTTCAAGTGTTGCAAGCTTGCTTCTTCTGGTGTTGATCTGTGCAATGCGTATCTTGTCGTTATCTATGAGTGCCGTACTAATTGGTGGCATCGGGGCCATTCGTTTGTTGCTATGAACTCCATTCTCCCGTGTGCCCTTACAAAGTCCACGTAAACATCGTCAAGTACCAGGGACTCTCCGCGACGTCCGAAAGCTGTCTCGGTTAGCCGGAGCAGCTCCTCTGTGTCGGTAGGAAGGTTGTAAGTTTTTAACGTTATCCTGTCCACTGCTTCTGGTATGGGGAAGGTAATAGTTTTGCCCTTGCTATGCTTCTTCCTGACTAGTAGTCTCAGTGCAGTAATGAGAATATCTCTCTCTTCTAGGCGTGAAAGTTTCAAGTTGTGTTCGAAGTTTCTATATATTAGGTACGGATCCGAGGGATGGGATGAGTGTTCTGGCGAGGGTGATGGAGGTTCTGAGTCAGTATTGAGATCGGTGTCATATAAGTCAAGTGTGTCTTCTGCAGTGAGTTCAATTTTCTTGAATGTGAGAGGGGTGTGAGATGATGTGTCAGATGTAGGTGTTCGTGTCAGAGCAGGTTTTATTACCTCAATTGGGGCAGGAGGAGTTGGAAAAGGGTCGTTGAGGATGGAATGGGTGTTTGTAGTGGATTTTATATTCTCCGATGGGTTGGACGGTTCAGCAGAGAGGTCGAGAAGGGTTGGGGGGGATTGAAGTATGTGCTATATGGGTACATGAAGGGGGAGCTTCTGGGTTTAGCATGGAAGAGTTTACTAAATCGATTGATTTTTTTAGTCGGTATGCTGCCGCTCTTTTAGCGTTTCTTTTTCTTCTACTTGGTGGATTTCTTTTCCTTTTTGTTTTAGGGGTGTTCTCCATAGTCTGTCTTGTCCACTAGTCTTTGCCACATGAGGGTGTATGTTGGGCAGTCTTTGTTGTCTTTACTATTGCATGTTTTGTTCCTGTTTTTACATGGAATGCATGTTTTCGGTTGTTTTTTTATCACAGTATTGGCGTTCATGATTCTCATTCCCACAATGGGTGCACAAGGGTTTGTTTTTGCAGTATTTTGCTACGTGGCCCAGATCTCCACATTTCAGGCAACGTGCAACCACGATATAATCTTTAATGAAAAGAGATAGGAACGGTAAATATACATTTTCTGTGCGAAGAAGGATTTTTCTAATATTACTTGTGGTTTGTACAACTAGATGTACTGTGTTGCTGTTACAGGGTCCTGTTTTAAATCTCACATTGAAATCATTTGTGTATTCTTCATATGGAATTGATTCTTGGAGATTAAGGCTGTAAAATTCCTCTGGGTCTTTATTGGCCGGGACGTCATATATGATCAGAAGTGGATCCTTTTTTCGAGGGTTTTCTACTTTGATGTTGTGTTTAGGAAGATCTTTATTATTAATTAATTTCTCGGCTCCTTCTCTGGAAGCTGTTTCCACTATCACCATTTGATTTGTGGTTCTTATGCTTTTGATTTTGATATTTTCCCTCACTGGATTTACTGTGGTGGTCAAAATTTCCTGTATCTTCTTAGCACTCATTTTCCTATCTTTGTCCGACATAAAGACAGTGTGCTTTACGGTAGATGTGGCTTTCTGTATTTGTTGTTGTTTGTCGGTTTTTTTTGTTGATACAACCTGGGAGTATAATACGTATTCTCTAGGGGTTGCAGATTGGACATGGTGATTTCTTTCTTGAAGGATTTTATTTACAGCGTTGAGTGATTTGTTCTCCGACACTGTTTCTTCATGTACTTGTTCTAATTTGCTCATCAGTTCTAAGAGGATGGATTTTCTTTCTTCTGATATGTTTTTATCTTTAGCGACGAGGGTAGTAATTTCCAATACCAGTTTTCTGTGCATCTCTAGCTTGATAGTATGAGAAACGGGAACACTGTCTATTGGAGATACGCCAGTCGCATTGGAGTTTGATGTCTGAACGTTGGTGCCTGGTGTCTGGGAGGAAGGGGTGGCTGAGGGGCTGAAGGGGTTTGCAGGTGACGGGTTGAATGACTTTTTCCAGTGGTCCTGGGGCTGTTGCAGGGGCGAATCTGGCTTCCTTTTTGTCAGAGGTGAAGGTGGGGGAGAATGACGGACAGGGCCTCCCTGTCCGAAACCAAAGTGAGTGTTTTGCTTGGGGGTATAATTTTTGTTTTTGGGTGTGGCGCCACCAGTAGGAGCCATGAGGAACACCAACAGTAGTCCAAGTTGTGCGCACTGATGAAATCTGGATTAAAGAAGCCAATTGACGGAGAACGGCCGTTAACTGCAATAGCACGGTCACAAACACAGGTTGCCCGGTGCTACGAGAACTGACGCGTATTGTATAGTATTGGAATGGACTTCATACTCTCGAGTGACGTCACGCTATGTGAATGTCCTTTGTAACAGCTGAGTGAGTGAGAAGTACAGTGGAACCCTGGTTTTACTTTTTCCCATATTTTAAGTTTTCACCTTGGTCCCCTAAAAATTCCAAAATCTATTCCTTTTTGAACGGCCAAGATGTAGAAAATAAATCATAGCAAGAGAACTATATCTGTTGTAGAAAGGTAACATTAGCAGAGAGGTGAAGGGAACATTCATGCACATGCACGTGTGTTGCTGGGCATGTCAGACCTGTAAGTCAATGAGAGGCAGTTGGCGAGTGAGGAAGTGTTTGTGTAACATCACATTTTCTTGATTGCTGGGATGACTGATACTACATCAAGTTTTGAAAGAAGCTTGGGGACACTGAAACTGAAACGATTCGCAAGATACAGGCATGTGGCGATGATGACATGGGCGATTACCCAAGTAAAGGACTGGTAGAACCACTTCAAAAATGGCCAC
The DNA here is from genome assembly GCF_977018435.1 of Lepisma saccharinum. NCBI lineage: Eukaryota > Metazoa > Arthropoda > Insecta > Zygentoma > Lepismatidae > Lepisma > Lepisma saccharinum. The sequence continues at coordinate 10,012 of NW_028143428.1, read as the reverse complement.
ACATTGGCAGTGTGTGATCAGCATCCTGGGAGGACAAGAAGAAGCAGGAATGCAGAACATGTTGAGAAAGTGAGGTCCTTGATAATGGAAGATCATCATTTGACAGTCAGGGAAATTGCTGATAACATTGGTTCATTCTGTGCATTGAATTTGTATGGGAGAATTTGCACAGGATAGTAGCAAAACTTGTGCTTAAGCTGCTTTTGCAGGAACAGTCAGAACTTAGACATGACGTCGCACAAGAAATGCTGGAGACTATCAACCGAGATGTTGTTTTTCTCAATACTGTGATAACTGAAGATTTAACATGGGTGTACAGGTACAACCAGGAAACCAAAGCCCAGTCATCACAGTGGAAGTATTCATCCTCGCCAAGGTCCAAAAAGGCACGGCAGGTGCAGAGCAAAATCAAGGTGCTGATGACATATTTTCCTAAGACTGCCTTGGCATTTTGCATCATGAGTACGCACCAGAAGGTCAAACAGTAACTAAGGAGTATTATCAAGATGTCCTCCATTATCTCTGTGATGCAGTTTGTCGCAAGAGACGTGGACGTAACAACAGCTGGATCACGATAACACCCTGTCTTGTTCCTCACATCTGATTTTGTGGCAAAGAAAGGTATTGCAATCATTAACCCGGCTCCTTACTCTTCAATAGCTGCATGTGACATCTGGTTGGTCCCAAAGCTAAAATCTCTGCTGAAAGGCTCCCGTTTTGGCAGCCGAGAGGACATTATTTGCGATGCGACGGTGTAGTTGAGCCATTCAAGCCTCAGGCTAAGCGTGTGAAATCCCAAGGGGTCTACTTCGAAGGGAATTAAGAGTTGAACCACACCAGGCAAGTGACTTTCTTTTCCTGCCATAAAGTCTGATCCTTTTTAGACAGCACTGCTGGTTGCTTAACGACCGAGCGTGTTTTCCCGATAAACGCATGAACGTTTTCAGCGGGAATTTTAAATTTCTGCATGCTTTTATATAAAATTTTATATATCTGGAACTAAGAATGCTGGACTTACAAATTATCCCTAGTTTTGTTCAGTACAGATGTGGCTATAAGCCTGCGACATAAAAACAAAATTTTCCATTATCAGGAAGAAGAAAAAGAAAGAATAACAAAATGTTTCATTATCAGGTAGAAGAAAAAGAAGGGTTTTTTTTTAACGAAATTTGAAAATCTGCGGGCCCCTATGCAGTGACACAAATGTGCAAAATTGTACCAGCATATTGCCTGATGTGTTTTGCATTATTGTACAAAAAGTCACAAGCATATTAGAGAATAATTCACACCCTGAAACATGCCCACCAACGCCTGCTCTTTCTCGGCAAAAGATAGCAGCAGCTCCCCTCATCCTGTGACATGGATATGAAGCTAAAAATAGCATGGCTGCATAAAGAGGGACTGCAAAATCATTCTTTCAACCCACTGAAGCCTGTTTGGGAAATAAAGGCATCCTAAAATATTTTGTCAGGCGCAGTTTTTCCTCTGCAAACTAGCCCATTAGTACTACGTGAAAAAGGAAGCCGGAAGATTATTTTAGTGTGTTTGTTCCCTTGGTAAAAGTGCCATTACAAATACCAGAACTGAGAAAATAATGATAAAATTAAAAAAAAAAATGAACATGAATGAGATTTTCGGAGAGCTGCTCCCCTCCACCCAAATATACCTTACTGATTGTTTATCACATACCTCAAGACTCTTGCAGAACTAAAAACATGTATATCCGAACAAAAACAGTCACAGTATGTCCCAAAAGTCAGAAATTATATGGAAAAGCATCTTGTCCCCTATATGGGACGACCTGTCCTTGGCGTAAATACCTGCTGTCCCCTATGGAGGACAAAAGGTAGTCTAAGGGTTAATCAGCTGTCGTTTGGCAATGGCATAAAGAGTGCGGCAGAGTCAGGTGTTTGAGGGTTAACTGAAGTGTCCCCCCACCATATACTGAAACCGATTACTACAAGGTAACAGCAGCAATTATTAAATATTTTTAGGAAGCTCCCAGTAAGGTCGTATAAAAATGAAAGTTAAGTTTAGAAGAAACTAACAATAAAAACACAGGTAAAATATAAAGCTACCCCCCTGCACAATGTAACATGTCATTAATCACGTGGGGGGGGTATGTGATCAGCACCCCCTTTATTAGAGAATGAGTAAACCCTATACAGGAAAACCTCGTTAATACGATATTGGTTAATACGAAGTACCCTTTAATCCGAAGTTCTTCCCATTCCCCAGCCGATAAGATAGGATAAGATAGGATTTATAATGTATTTCAGTACGGATAAATCGAAATATGGATAATATTTAATACGAAGTTGTTTATAAGACCCTTCAGCAAAACTGGTTTCGCTTAATTCGAAGTAGACACCTGCGTAAGTCGACAAAAGAAGATCGAATGTGGAAAGAGCTTGGACGTTATTTTAACTTGACCTTGACATGTTTCCTTGTCCTAAGAGCTGCTGACAACTCGAGGGAAGCAGCCCGAAATGCCCACTGGACATTGACATTCTTTGTCAATGTGCATGGGAGGTCAAGCTCTTTCCCCGCTGAATGCGCCACCTTGGAAATATTCACCAGTGCCAGATGAGAAAAGCGAGATAAGATCGCAGGAATGTTCCAAAATACAAGACGCGTGGCGCCTGGAAGTCTCACCAATCTGTCTAGCTCTGAGCTAGAGATACAGCAATTTCCCGTGAGCGAGCAACTTTTGGCCTGGTAGAAGACAACTTCCGGTAACCACTTTCATTAAAAGCGTGTTCTTTGTGCCCTGTAGAATTTCATAAAAAAAGGGAAACTGTTACAGATAATCAAAGCCGCATAGGCCAACTAAAGATCGTCAACCTGCGTAATGCGTTGACATCTAGGTTTCCGGCAAAAGTTGACATCAATCTTACGTATGTTGCAACTCCAGTTTCCCGCTTCATACGTTTCCCATGCCGGTCATAAAATTTGCCAAAACAGTGTTTTTTTTGTCCGAGTGACTTCTCCCCTTTATCTATCAGCAAACGGGTGGGGGGGGGGGGTCCGTTGCTAATTGTTTCAGCCACGATATTCTTTGCTCCTGTGCGCACACCGGCTCCTTTGGCGTCTAAAAAAAAGCAAACAGTTCTGAAAACCTTCCTTAAAATGAACAAAAACCGCATGATAAGTAAAACAAAAGTGACCCCCTTCCTTCTCCTACAACAGCTCATTATCCGCCACTGGTGTGCATGGTAATGTGATTTTTCACACTGCTGATAAAAGTTCGGTCTTCGACTGCTTTATCTTTAACCAATGATTTCCCTTCCCCTTCTGCCACCTGCTGCTCTAACTTCCAGCCGGTCTCATTGTGTTTACGCTGCAGCTGGCGCCAGTGTTTAGTCTAGCGTCTGGAAACCTCTGGCTTGCTGATAACTGCAGAGACTCATCCAGTGGGAAGGAATAAGCTTCATTGTTTTGAATCTCGCAAAGCCGCTGTTAAAAAAAAACAAAAAAAAAAAAAACGCAATGCTCAAGGTAGGAATACGAGAGGAAAAGTTTTGGCAGAGCGAGTGTTTGACCTCCAGAATACTCCTGAAACCTACAATAAATTGTCGATTAATCTGAAAATACGCAAGTTTCGTAAAACGTGTTTTTAGTTCATTTTATACTGCTGAACTAAGCGGGACTAAATATACAGTTTAAAGTGGGATCCAAACCTGATTGATTATCGAGTGCGGCACTGTTTAATGTGTCCTAGGATACACATTGGGTGCAAACATCGCAAGTTGTGTGTTTACTTTTTCAGAGTGGATTACAATGCAAGTTGAGGAAGAGTTTGGACTGCTCCCTGAAAAAGGGGAGGGGGGCGAATATGAAGTTAACTGAAGCAAAGAATACGTGACTTTTTTTTACGATGTGTTTTAGACAGCCGAAACAGAATGAAATTTACAGGCCCGATTTTTTTTGTTTTGTTTTGTGCCAGGGAAAGGTCCCGGGTTCGATTCCCGGCCGGTTCAAATCCGGGAACTTTTCTAACGATGGAAGCGGCCCCGGCGCCCACCCAGCGTCGAATAACATGGGTACCTGGGGGAAACCCTGGGGGGTAAAGGCGGTCAGGGGCGTGATGCTGATCACATCACCCCCACTCCTGACCGGATCAAGAAAGTGTGGGGCGTTACCCCCACACCCCCTATACGCCTTCATGGCGTGGTGCTATGCACAGGGGAGCACTTTACCTTTTTTTTTTTTTTTTTTTGCCAGGGAAAGGTTGTGTTCTCTCCCAAGAGAATCTTATCTTACCAGTTAATCCTTCAACGGACAATGTTCTAGTACATAAAATCCAATATTCATTCTGTTCGATCATCTCCCGTCTCTTGCTCGCGTGTGACTACTGTCAAGATTCACTTCTTGCAATAAACGATATTGTTTTCTTTTCCGTAGGTCTCCGTGCAAACGGGTTTCTTATGAACTAAAATTGTAAGAATTTCGTGGAAGAGCAACAACTTTGCACAATTAAAAGAAAATACCGTTTTTTATAAGACTTTTTGCCACAACATGCATCCCGTGCATAACCGGTTGTATAACTAGGCAGGATAAATGGTATTAACCGACTCCTTGTAATCTTTGTGTCCGCGTTAAGCTCCGTGTTCTCATTTTGTGTAACATTTTTTACACTTCCTTTAAAACGTACAATATTATTATATAGTACATATAAAGCTTATTTTCTGAGCTACCACCAAGTATAAAATATCCTTTGTGGGGCTAATTTATACTCTACTTTATTTACACCTGAAAACAGACGCCATCTTGAAAAGTTTGGATAACTCGAAGTCGTTTAATACGAAGTTGACATTTTTTGGTCCCTTGAACTTCGTATTAACGAGGTTTTCCTGTAGCAGTTTTATGCAGACATATCCCAAGGAAGTCATATGCCTTAGATTGGATGACTACTGTGGCCCTTTAAATACAAAATATAGCATACACACTTATCTAAAATAAAATAGCTTCCTTGTAAATAAAGATGCCTTCATAAAATTAGGATGTTTTATTTCAGATATAATTTCTTCAAAATATTAATCTCAATACACTGTGCCATACTCCAGTATTTGCTTAGTACTTTCTGCAACAGAATTCAGTTTTTTAGTAAAAATGTAATACTGCATGTCGGAGGAAAAGGATATGCACAATGTTGCATGAAAATGTGAAATTATACCAGAATAACAGTATTATATGTATAGAATGTGATACACATGTAATTTTATTTTATTTCATATAACATCCATTTACATTGCATTGCCATTTATACAAAAATATTTTGTTAAAGATGGGAACCAGAAGGTAAGAGATTCTTTGCAGTTTTACAAATATAAAAACTGTTAATGTACATTTGAAGAAATGGCACATTACTCAGAACAGACAGATAAAGTATTACTTCTTACGAGATTATGCATATGCCCCCTCCAACAGTTTTGCTCTTAGGCTTTGCCTGGATTACTTGATGACACCACCCTCTCCCCCTTCCTCAGAAGTAATAGTAATCCTGCAATACACTGGATCTAACTTGTTCTCAGAACTTGATGATGACAATTGCACATAGCAATAAAAGAAATGAAATTTTTAAATTCTTAACATGCAGCTTCAAAGGCATGCCTTCGCATCCTGCTTTCTAGCCCAGGTAATGTTTTACATCAACTGCCATTGCAATAAAACCTAAAAAGCTGGTCTCAAATCCAACTTTGCACAGTGCCAGTTTTAAACTGCAAAAATGTTGAAGTTGAATTTTCTAGCAATTTTTGTATTGGAATAGCATGTTCATGGGTCACAATGTGATGGAAAAAAGTAAGATTACAAACATCAATTTGCAATAATATTTTTAACATTAAAAGTACCTCATATTGCTGCAGCCTTTACATTGGATTCATGTTACATAATATAAACCCGACCTAATTAAGCACGAAACATGTAAACTCTGCGAGTGAAAAGAGTTGGTGCGAAATTCTAGTGGCCTCTATGTTAATATTATATATATATTTATATGTGGGGGTGTGTATGTGTTTTAACAAGAATGTAATAGGAATATAACTAAAAAGTACAAGCTATTGTATATTCAGTTATGAAACCACTCAATGTATTTCTGGGATTGAACTTTTCCACTAACAACAATGTACAAATTCACTTTGCAGGCAATCACAAGCCCCAATACAACAAACGTTCAAAATAAAATACACCACAATTGCTTTATAAAACATTAACACTTTGCTACAAATAACACAGATTAACTATATACAACAGATTCATTAAAAAAAAACGAACAGAATGGGACTATACTTCCAGTAATGTATGTATATCTGAAACCTTCCCTTTCCTTCAGTACCTAATGCTACTTTTTCTAATTGTCTAAACAATACAATACTATATATGTATATAGATGTTATGCTTTAAATTAGAATATTATTTTAATTAAAAATCTGACCCATTAGTCATTGTTTTTAAAGAAAAAAAATGTTTTGGTCCTTAGAGAGCTAAAATTTTGTCAGATTAGATGACATAAATTTGAGTAGAATCAGAATAAACTAACAGTGCAGGAACTATTAATAAGCACTGGCCTTGTAATAATTTCATTAGCAAATCATATGCAATGAAAGTACTCAATAGTGCATACATAATATTAAAAACCACAGTAAGTGTTTCACTGTAATGTGATCTGCAGAACAAGTATTTAGTTTGTGGGAAAACCTGCAGTCTGATTTCTTGCATCAAACAGATCAGCTGTTGCAAACCTGATTAAAAAAACTATTTAGTCTAATGTAACAATTGCAATTTATCTCTATCGTTTATAATACATACATTTTATACTATTTGCAGTAAATTTATTCTCATATATATACACCATAATTTACTGCATCAATGAAGTTTAATTATTAAATTCCAATCATCATTGTAAATTCTAAATACCTTTCAACATAATATTTTCTTCGTTCACGAGGGTTTACTCACATTACAGATTCTTAAAAACAAGCATCACAAAATAAAAGACAAGTATTTATTACAAATAAAGACACATGTATATACTGCCTTCAATAACAATTACATCTATTCTGGCTACCATTATAGCATTTTCAACGTTTCCCACTTTCATTTAATATCTTCGTTACCCATCTGCTGCAGAACAATATTATTAGTGATGAATGGTTAGGTTAGGTATATGACAGGGCACATGACATATCTCCCAGAAGTATATATTTTGTCTGATTACAACTGTATATCACTTCTAGATAACACAGTTTAGAAATCTATCTTGCATACACTACAATTCAGTCATATAACAGTGTGAAAATAACATCCCAGAAAACAGGATGTGTGCCTTATGGGAAGGTAAAATGTTTTTTTTATTATTATTATTTTTATTTGCACTCATGCTTCACACATACATTTTAGTCTTTCTTGTACTTACAAACAAAATTCATTCCAGGGAGAACATGGGTGGGAAAAAAAGTAACGCACCAGCATCTTATGTGATAGCACAAAATTGTATCCACTCTAACCTAGATATAAAACACTTCCTCACTAACTGTCCGATCTTTTAGTATGGAACATTACTGAAGAGATATGATACTGATTCCCCATTGTGCGTTCTTCTCACAGCTTCTGCAAACATCATGGATACATCTATGCACTGCAAAATAATAAATAAGTCATTGAATAACGGTCATTGTCATTTAATTATTTCTTTTGAGAAATTCTCAACAAAAACAGCAAAAAAATTATGTTTTTAATCTCTTCTGTCAATTGTGACCATGACAATCATTGATGATTAGGGTGACCAGACGTCCTCTTTTATCCAGACATGTCCTCCTTTTTTTGGATAGACCATAGCAAATGTGCTGCATAGAGAATGCTTCCACACATAACGATCATCATTTAGGGCATATTACCTGGGGTGCGTTAAGTATTCGAACAATGCTCACTTAGCATCTGGGAGCTGAACACGATCACTTTCCCTACTGACTCATTAGTAGGGTGCAGATTTATAGGCACTAAAAACCTCTGAAATACGCAGTCAAATAGGCACCAAAATGATGAAAATAAGCACTCAAAAAGACACTATAAATTTAGAAAAGGTACGAAAATAGGCACCCTATAATTTAAAAAAGATATTAAAACAGACAATGAATGTGAACTTATTTCAATTTTCTTTTTACAATGCACAGTTATACTGTTTTAGCTTCTATTAAATACATAAAAGTGGGCTAACGATTAACAAACTATTAATACTCTTTAGATCGAAATTCACATTTGCGGGGAATTGGCAATTAATGTAATTCTCACAAAAAAAAGCTTATGCTAATGACTGTGCGAATTTAAACAATTGATGAAAAAACAATTTGCACCATTGTAAGAAAAAAAAATTATACAATATTCTAATTGAGACCCTCAAATCTGTCTAATACCAGATTTCAGTCAGTACAACATAAACATAGCCTTCCATACTTCAATGCAGGGAAAGCTAAAGGTGCAAAAAAAACCTGAAATATGCAAAAAATGCAGAAGAGCCATTTTTTGGCACAATAGAGCAAAATAGGAATATGTAGGCACTATAAAACTAGAAACACCATGAAACGAACTTTAAACATTAAACCCTATGTTTTACTACAAAGGAATATAAAAGGCAAATAGGCAAAACTCCGCACCCTAGTTATTAGTATTATTATAACTCCTTGCTTCACCCTCTGAAACGGATGGAACGCACATACTCTGTGCAGTTCCTTTCAATTTGATTCATTTTACTTCGCTATTCTGCCACTTTTAGCTAATCGCGAAGATGAGGATGAGCGATGAAGAACACACATGCCCAGGCCGGGATTCGAATCCGGGACAGCTTGTGTTGTGGTGCGGTGTGATAACCATTCCACCATGGAGGTCGGCCAGTTCCTTTTCGAGTTATACATAGACGATACAGAAACGCATAATGAGAATTATGATGATTAAGTAATATTTACTTTCAGGAAATAACGAAGCGAAAGTGTAAATTCAACAATTATCTTGCAAGAAAATATCCAGCTTTTAAAGGATGGAAGAAAATAATATGAGATAAAGTGTAAGGTGGTCGTCACTTTCCCCTGCTGTTGAAAGAGTGCTAGAAATGTTTGTGGCATAAAAATCATATTCCTTCACCCTTTCTAAACTATCCCAAATTTTGATTCGGTTTTTGGAAATACAGTAAGTTGAAGCGAATCTTACTTGTTACATTTGCACTCATTTGTAGGGATATTTCAAGAATTAGAAAACTAGTAAAATTCTGTGCTTAAAAATTGTAGATATTCTTTGTCATTTGTTAAATAACAGATTAGAAGATTCTTTCTTTGCTTAAAGGTAAGAGGAAGTTATTGAAAGAGATCACCTGAAAAGTACATGCGAGCAAAATATTAGTAAGATTTTTTTATATTGATTTTTGTGGTGTCCTCCTTTTTTACCATACTCTGTCCTCTTTTTTTGAAAGTATGTGTCTGGTCACCCTATTGATGATTAGATGAAAGTAAAAATATACTAAATCAATCCTGCCTCAAGCAAAATAAAGTTTTGAGAAAGCATCTTTGGATCATTAATTAAATACCATAACTATGACTTTCCTATTCAGCATCATACATATAAAACGAGAGAAGATTAGGTCATGATCATGCTGTCTGCAGACAAAGAAAATGCTTATGTAATACTGAAATTCACAGGTAACTGTAAAATATCCAAAATTCTAACCAACAGCACATACCAACCATTTACTCACAGATCCCCGCAGCTTCAATAGAAAGAACAAAACTAATGGTAGCCCCCTATTCCTTGAACATCCACATCTTCATCACGTGCATGTTAGGACACCCTGTATACAGGAAACCAACACACAAATCTATGCTTCAATGCCAAAGGTCATTAAAAGAATCGCCTTCAAGATGAAATCAGTGAAAGGTCATTTAAAGAATCGCCTTCAAGATGAAATCAGTCACCTGCACATGGCTTTGAGAGAATGGATACTCAGAATGCCACTTAGAGAGTG